>NW_026112913.1:0-53836 GCF_024323335.1 Lathyrus oleraceus
GAAAAATCAACCTAGAAATAACTTAACCAGTACTAGTTGTATTTTACGAGTTATTCATTGAATCGTAGACAAATTGTTTAAAAAGTTTTAAATATGACGTATGGGTTATTCATATTTGATTCTTATATATATGTTTATATATACAAGATACGACACACTAAATAGAATAAAGAGGGAAAAAACAAACCCTACATAACACGTAACTATTAAAAAACACAGAAAAAAGAGAACATAAATAGAAAAATCAACCTAGAAATAACTTAACCAGTTCTAGTTGTATTTTACGAGTTATTCATTGAAATCGTAGACAAATTGTTTAAAATGTTTAAATATGACGTATGGGTTATTCATATTTGATTCTTATATATATGTTATATATACAAGATAACACACTAAATAGAATAAAGAGGGAAAAAACAAACCCTACATAACACGTAACTATTAAAAAACACAGAAAAATAGATACATAAATAGAAAAATCAACCTAGAATAACTTAACAGTTCTAGTTGTATTTTACGAGTTATTCATTGAAATCGTAGACAAATTGTTTAAAAATGTTTTAAATATGACGTATGGGTTATTCATATTTGATTCTTATATATATGTTTATATATATACAAGATAACGACACACTAAATAGAATAAAGAGGGAAAAACAACCCTACATAACACGTAACTATTAAAAAACACAGAAAATAGATCAAAATAGAAAAATCAACCTAGAAATAACTTAACCAGTTCTAGTTGTATTTTACGAGTTATTCATTGAAATCGTAGACAAATTGTTTGAAATGTTTAAATATGACGTATGGGTTATTCATATTGATTCTTATATATATGTTTATATATATACAAGATAACGACACACTAAATAGAATAAAGAGGAAAAAACAACCCTACATAACACGTAACTATTAAAAAACACAGAAAATAGATAACATAAATAGAAAAATCAACCTAGAAATAACTAACGTTCTAGTTGTATTTTACGAGTTATTCATTGAAATCGTAGACAAATTGTTTTAAAATGTTTTAATATGACGTATGGGTTATTCATATTGATTCTTATATATATGTTTATATATATACAAGATAACGACACACTAAATATAAAGAGGGAAAACAAACCCTACATAACACGTAACTATTAAAAACACAGAAAAATAGATAACATAAATAGAAAAATCAACCTAGAAATAACTTAACCAGTTCTAGTTGTATTTTACGAGTTATTCATTGAAATCGTAGACAAATTGTTTAAAATGTTTTAAATATGACGTATATTCATATTTGATTCTTATATATATTTTATATATATACAAGATAACGACACACTAAATAGAATAAAGAGGGAAAAAACAAAAAACAAGAAATAATAACATAAATAGAAAATACAACCTAGAAATAACTTAACCAGTTCTAGTTGTATTTTACGAGTTATTCATTGAAATCGTAGACAAATTGTTTAAAAATGTTTTAAATATGACGTATGGTTATTCATATTTGATTCTTATATATATGTTTTATATATACAAGATAACGACACACTAAATAGAATAAAGAGGGAAAAACAAACCCTACATAACACGTAACTATTAAAAAACACAGAAAAATAGATAACATAAATAGAAAAATCAACCTAGAATAACTTAACCAGTTCTAGTTGTATTTTACGAGTTATTCATTGAAATCGTAGACAAATTGTTTGAAAATGTTTTAAATATGACGTATGGTTATTCATATTTGATTCTTATATATATGTTTATATATATACAAGATAACGACACACTAAATAGAATAAGAGGGAAAAAAAAAACTACATAACACGTAACTATTAAAAAACATAGAAAAATAGATAACATAAATAGAAAAATCAACCTAGAATAACTTAACCAGTTTAGTTTGTATTTTACGAGTTATTCATTGAAATCGTAGACAAATTGTTTGAAAATGTTTTAAATATGACGTATGGTTATTCATATTTGATTCTTATATATATGTTTATATATATACAAGATAACGACACACTAAATAGAATAAAGAGGGAAAAAACAAACCCTACATACACGTAACTATTAAAAACACAGAAAAATAGATAACATAAATAGAAAAATCAACCTAGAAATAACTTAACCAGTTCTAGTTGTATTTTACGAGTTATTCATTGAAATCGTAGACAATTGTTTAAAAATTTTAAATATGACGTATTTTATTCATTTTTGATTCTTATATATATGTTTATATATACACAAGATAACGACACACTAATAGAATAAGAGGGGAAAAACAAACCCTACATAACGTAACTATTAAAAAACATAGAAAAATAGATAACATAAATAGAAAAATCAACCTAGAAATAACTTAACCAGTTCTAGTTGTATTTTACGAGTTATTCATTGAAATCGTAGACAAATTGTTTAAATGTTTTAAATATGACGTATGGGTTATTCATATTTGATTCTTATATATATTTTTATATATACACAGATAACGACACACTAAATAGAATAAAGAGGGAAAAAACAAACCCTACATAACACATAACTATTAAAAACACAGAAAAAGATATACATAAATAGAAAATCAACCTAGAAATAACTTAACCAGTTCTAGTTGTATTTTACGAGTTATTCATTGAAATCGTAGACAAATTGTTTAAAAATGTTTTAAATATGACGTATGGGTTATTCATATTTGATTCTTATATATATGTTTATATATATATACAAGATAACGACACACTAAATAGAATAAAGAGGGAAAAACAAACCCTACATAACACGTAACTATTAAAAACACAGAAAAATAGATAACATAAATAGAAAAATCAACCTAGAAATAACTTAACCATTCTAGTTGTATTTTACGAGTTATTCATTGAAATCGTAGACAAATTGTTTAAAAATGTTTTAAATATGACGTATGGGTTATTCATATTTGATTCTTATATATATGTTTATATATATACAAGATAACGACACACTAAATAGAATAAGAGGAAAAACAAACCCTACATAACACGTAACTATTAAAAACATAGAAAAATAGATAACATAAATAGAAAAATCACCTAGAAATAACTTAACCAGTTCTAGTTGTATTTTACGAGTTATTCATTGAAATCGTAGACAAATTGTTTAAAAATGTTTTAAATATGACGTATGGGTTATTCATATTTGATTCTTATATATATTTTTATATATACAAGATAACGACACACTAAATAGAATAAAGAGGAAAAAACAAACCCTACATAACACGTAACTATTAAAAAACACAGAAAAATAGATAACATAAATAGAAAAATCAACCTAGAAATAACTTAACCATAGTCTAGTTGTATTTTACGAGTTATTCATTGAAATCGTAGACAAATTGTTTGAAAATGTTTTAAATATGACGTATGGTTATTCATATTTGATTCTTATATATATGTTTTATATATATACAAGATAACGACACACTAAATAGAATAAAGAGGGAAAAAACAAACCCTACATAACACATAACTATTAAAAAACACAGAAAAAGAGATAAATAAATAAAATCAACCTAAAATAACTTAACCAGTTCTAGTTGTATTTTACGAGTTATTCATTGAAATCGTAGACAAATTGTTTGAAAATGTTTTAAATATGACGTATGGTTATTCATATTTGATTCTTATATATATGTTTATATATATACACAGATAACGACACACTAAATAGAATAAAGAGGGAAAAAACAAACCCTACATAACACGTAACTATTAAAAACATAGAAAAATATAACATAAATAGAAAAATCAACCTAGAAATAACTTAACCAGTTCTAGTTGTATTTTACGAGTTATTCATTGAAATCGTAGACAAATTGTTTAAAAATTTTTAAATATGACGTATGGGTTATTCATATTTGATTCTTATATATATGTTTATATATACAAGATAACGACACACTAAATAGAATAAGAGGGAAAAACAAACCCTACATAACACATAACTATTAAAAACACAGAAAAAAGAGATACCATAAATAGAAAAATCAACCTAGAAATAACTTAACCATTCTAGTTGTATTTTACGAGTTATTCATTGAAATCGTAGACAAATTGTTTAAAAATGTTTTAAATATGACATGGGTTATTCATATTTGATTCTTATATATATGTTTATATATATATACAAGATAACGACACACTAAATAGAATAAGGAAAAACAAAACCCTACATAACACGTAACTATTAAAAACACAGAAAAATAGATAACATAAATAGAAAATCAACCTAGAAATAACTTAACCAGTTCTAGTTGTATTTTACGAGTTATTCATTGAAATCGTAGACAAATTGTTTAAAAATGTTTTAATATGACGTATGGGTTATTCATATTTGATTCTTATATATATGTTTATATATATACAAGATAACGACCACTAAATAGAATAAAGAGGAAAAACAAACCCTACATAACACGTAACTATTAAAAACATAGAAAAATAGATAACATAAATAGAAAAATCAACCTAGAAATAACTTAAAGGGACACGGTCAACTATGGGAGGTAAAAAACACAGAAGTGAGGGAGAGATACGCAGAAGAATAAGGAAAAAAGCAGTCCTGAAGAAAAATAACTGCCGCCAGTTCTAGTTGTATTTTACGAGTTATTCATTGAAATCGTAGACAAATTGTTTAAAATGTTTTAAATATGACGTATGGGTTATTCATATTTGATTCTTATATATATGTTTATATTATACAAGATACGACACACTAAATAGAATAAAGAGGGAAAAACAAACCCTACATAACACATAACTATTAAAAAACACAGAAAAAGATACATAAATAGAAAAATCAACCTAGAAATAACTTAACAGTTCTAGTTGTATTTTACGAGTTATTCATTGAAATCGTAGACAAATTGTTTTAAAATGTTTTAAATATGACGTATGGGTTATTCATATTTGATTCTTATATATATGTTTATATATATACAAGATAACGACACACTAAATAGAATAAAGAGGGAAAAAACAAACCCTACATAACACGTAACTATTAAAAAACACAGAAAAAAGATAACATAAATAGAAAAATCAACCTAGAAATAACTTAACCATTCTAGTTGTATTTTACGAGTTATTCATTGAAATCGTAGACAAATTGTTTGAAAATGTTTTAAATATGAGATCAAATGACCCTCGCCCACTGAAATGAAGGCAATGGGGCAGAAAAACGTATGGGTTATTCATATTTGATTCTTATATATATGTTTATATATATACAAGATAACGACACACTAAATAGAATAAAGAGGGAAAAAACAAACCCTACATAACACATAACTATTAAAAAACATAGAAAATAGATAACATAAATAGAAAAATCAACCTAGAAATAACTTAACCAGTTCTAGTTGTATTTTACGAGTTATCATTGAAATCGTAGACAAATTGTTAAAATGTTTTAAATATGACGTATGGGTTATTCATATTTGATTCTTATATATATGTTTATATATATACAAGATAACGACACACTAAATAGAATAAAGAGGGAAAAAACAAACCCTACATAACATAACTATTAAAAACACAGAAAAATAGATACCATAAATAGAAAATCAACCTAAAAATAACTTAACCAGTTCTAGTTGTATTTTACGAGTTATTCATTGAAATCGTAGACAAATTTTGAAAATGTTTTAAATATGACGTATGGGTTATTCATATTTGATTCTTATATATATGTTTTATATATATACAAGATAACGACACACTAAATAAATAAAGAGGGAAAAAACAAACCCTACATAACACGTAACTATTAAAAAACATAGAAAAATAGATAACATAAATAGAAAAATCAACCTAGAAATAACTTAACCTACTAGTTGTATTTTACGAGTTATTCATTGAAATCGTAGACAAATTGTTTGAAAATGTTTTAAATATGACGTATGGGTTATTCATATTTGATTCTTATATATATTTTTATATATATATACAAGATAACGACACACTAAATAGAATAAAGAGGGAAAAAACAAACCCTACATAACACGTAACTATTAAAAAACAGAAAAATAGATAACAATAAGAAAAATCAACCTAGAAATACTTAACCAGTTCTAGTTGTATTTACGAGTTATTCATTGAAATCGTAGACAAATTGTTTAAAATGTTTTAAATATGACGTTTATTCATATTTGATTCTTATATATATGTTTATATATATACAAGATACGACACACTAAATAGAATAAAGAGGGAAAAACAAACCCTACATAACACATAACTATTAAAAACACAGAAAAAATACCATACATAGAAAAAATCAACCTAAAATAACTTAACCAGTTCTAGTTGTATTTTACGAGTTATTCATTGAAATCGTAGACAAATTGTTTAAAAATGTTTTAAATATGACGTATGGGTTATTCATATTTGATTCTTATATATATGTTTATATATTACAAGATAACGACACACTAAATAGAATAAAGAGGGAAAAAACAAACCCTACATAACACGTAACTATTAAAAACACAGAAAATAGATAACATAAATAGAAAAATCAACCTAGAAATAACTTAACCAGTTCTAGTTGTATTTTACGAGTTATTCATTGAAATCGTAGACAAATTGTTTAAAATGTTTTAAATATGACGTATGGGTTATTCATATTTGATTCTTATATATATTTATATATACAAGATAACGACACACTAAATAGAATAAAGAGGGAAAAAACAAACCCTACATAACACGTAACTATTAAAAAACATAGAAAATAGATAACATAAATAGAAAAATCAACCTAGAAATAACTTTCACAAAACCAGTTCTAGTTGTATTTTACGAGTTATTCATTGAAATCGTAGACAAATTGTTTAAGGGGGTAACACTGCCCTAACCTTCGTTCCTCCCCCAAATGTTTTAATATGACGTATGGGTTATTCATATTTGATTCTTATATATATGTTTATATATATACAAGATAACGACACACTAAATAGAATAAAGAGGGAAAAACAAACCCTACATAACACGTAACTATTAAAAAACACAGAAAAAGAATAACATAAATAGAAAAATCAACCTAGAAATAACTTAACCAGTTCTAGTTGTATTTTACGAGTTATTCATTGAAATCGTAGACAAATTGTTTAAAATGTTTTAAATATGACGTATGGGTTATTCATATTTGATTCTTATATATATGTTTATATATATACAGATAACGACACACTAAATAGAATAAAGAGGGAAAAACAAACCCTACATAACACATAACTATTAAAAAACACAGAAAAAGATAATACCAATAAAAAATCAACCTAGAAATAACTTAACCAGTCTAGTTGTATTTTACGAGTTATTCATTGAAATCGTAGACAAATTGTTTGAAAATGTTTTAAATATGACGTATGGGTTATTCATATTTGATTCTTATATATATGTTTATATATATAAACATAACGACACACTAAATAGAATAAAGAGGGAAAAAACAAACCCTACATAACACGTAACTATTAAAAACATAGAAAAATAGATAACATAAATAGAAAAATCAACCTAGAAATAACTTAACCAGTTCTAGTTGTATTTTACGAGTTATTCATTGAAATCGTAGACAAATTGTTAAAATGTTTTAAATATGACGTATGGGTTATTCATATTTGATTCTTATATATGTTTTATATATATACAAGATAACGACACACTAAATAGAATAAAGAGGGAAAAAACAACCCTACATAACACGTAACTATTAAAAAACCAGAAAAAGAGATACATAAATAGAAAAATCAACCTAAAATAACTTAACCAGTTCTAGTTGTATTTTACGAGTTATTCATTGAAATCGTAGACAAATTGTTTGAAAATGTTTTAAATATGACGTATGGGTTATTCATATTTGATTCTTATATATATGTTTATATATATACAATAACGACACACTAAATAGAATAAAGAGGGAAAAAACAAACCCTACATAACACGTAACTATTAAAAAACATAGAAAATAGATAACATAAATAGAAAAATCAACCTAGAAATAACTTAACCAGTTCTAGTTGTATTTTACGAGTTATTCATTGAAATCGTAGACAAATTGTTTGAAAATGTTTTAAATATGACGTATGGGTTATTCATATTTGATTCTTATATATATGTTTATATATATATACAAGATAACGACACACTAAATAGAATAAAGAGGGAAAAACAAAAACCCTACATAACACGTAACTAAAAAAACACAGAAAAATAGATAACATAAATAGAAAAATCAACCTAGAATAACTTAACCATTCTAGTTGTATTTTACGAGTTATTCATTGAAATCGTAGACAAATTGTTTAAAAATGTTTTAAATATGACGTATTATTCATATTTGATTCTTATATATATGTTTATATATATACAAGATAACGACACACTAAATAGAATAAAGAGGGAAAAAACAAACCCTACATAACACGTAACTATTAAAAACACAGAAAATAGATAACATAAATAGAAAAATCAACCTAGAAATAACTTAACCAGTTCTAGTTGTATTTTACGAGTTATTCATTGAAATCGTAGACAAATTGTTTAAAAATGTTTTAAATATGACGTATGGGTTATTCATATTTGATTCTTATATATGTTTATATATATATACAAGATAACGACACACTAAATAGAATAAAGAGGGAAAAAACAAACCCTACATAACACGTAACTATTAAAAACACAGAAAAATAGATAACATAAATAAAAAATCAACCTAGAAATAACTTAACCAGTTCTAGTTGTATTTTACGAGTTATTCATTGAAATCGTAGACAAATTGTTTAAAAATGTTTTAAATATGACGTATGGGTTATTCATATTTGAAAATAACTTAACCATTCTAGTTGTATTTTACGAGTTATTCATTGAAATCGTAGACAAATTGTTTAAAAATGTTTTAATATGACGTATGGGTTATTCATATTTGATTCTTATATATATGTTTATATATATACAAGATAACGACACACTAAATAGAATAAAGAGGGAAAAAACAACCCTACATAACACTAACTATTAAAAACACAGAAAAATAGATAACATAAATAGAAAAATCAACCTAGAAATAACTTAACTAGTTCTAGTTGTATTTTACGAGTTATTCATTGAAATCGTAGACATTGTTTAAAATGTTTTAAATATGACGTATGGTTATTCATATTTGATTCTTATATATATGTTTATATATATACAAGATAACGACACACTAAATAGAATAAAGAGGGAAAAAACAAACCCTACATAACACGTAACTATTAAAAAACACAAAAAAGAGATAACATAAATAGAAAAATCAACCTAAAAATAACTTAACCAGTTCTAGTTGTATTTTACGAGTTATTCATTGAAATCGTAGACAAATTGTTTGAAAATGTTTTAAATATGACGTATGGGTTATTCATATTTGATTCTTATATATGTTTATATATATATACAAGATAACGACACACTAAATAGAATAAAGAGGAAAAAAACAAACCCTACATAACACGTAACTATTAAAAACATAGAAAATAGATAACATAAATAGAAAAATCAACCTAGAAATAACTTAACAGTTCTAGTTGTATTTTACGAGTTATTCATTGAAATCGTAGACAAATTGTTTAAAAATGTTTTAAATATGACGTATGGGTTATTCATATTTGATTCTTATATATATGTTTATATATACAAGATAACGACACACTAAATAGAATAAAGAGGAAAAAAACAAACCTACATAACACATAACTATTAAAACACAGAAAAATAGATACATAATAGAAAAATCAACCTAGAAATAACTTAACCTATTCTAGTTGTATTTTACGAGTTATTCATTGAAATCGTAGACAAATTGTTTAAAATGTTTTAAATATGACGTATGGTTATTCATATTGATTCTTATATATATGTTTATATATATACAAGATAACGACACACTAGAATAAAGAGGGAAAAACAAACCCTACATAACACGTAACTATTAAAAAACACAGAAAAATAGATAACATAAATAGAAAAATCCCTAGAATAACTTAACCAGTTCTAGTTATTTTTACGAGTTATTCATTGAAATCGTAGACAAATTGTTTAAAATGTTTTAAATATGACGTATGGGTTATTCATATTTGATTCTTATATATATTTTATATATATACAAGATAACGACACACTAAATAGAATAAAGAGGAAAAAACAAACCCTACATAACACGTAACTATTAAAACATAGAAAAATAGATAACATAAATAGAAAAATCACCTAGAAATAACTTAACCAGTTCTAGTTGTATTTTACGAGTTATTCATTGAAATCGTAGACAAATTGTTTAAAAATGTTTTAAATATGACGTATGGGTTATTCATATTTGATTCTTATATATATGTTTATATATATACAAGATAACGACACACTAAATAGAATAAAGAGGGAAAAACAAACCCTACATAACACATAACTATTAAAAAACCAGAAAAATAGATAACATAAATAGAAAAATCAACCTAGAAATAACTTAACTAGTTCTAGTTGTATTTTACGAGTTATTCATTGAAATCGTAGACAAATTGTTTGAAAATGTTTTAAATATGACGTATGGGTTATTCATATTTGATTCTTATATATATGTTTATATATATACAAGATAACGACACACTAAATAGAATAAAGAGGGAAAAAACAAACCCTACATAACACGTAACTATTAAAACACAGAAAAATATACCATAAATAGAAAAATCATCCTAAAAATAACTTAACTAGTTCTAGTTGTATTTTACGAGTTATTCATTGAAATCGTAGACAAATTGTTTGAAAATGTTTTAAATATGACGTATGGGTTATTCATATTTGATTCTTATATATATGTTTATATATATACAAGATAACGACACACTAAATAGAATAAGAGGGAAAAAACAACCCTACATAACACGTAACTATAAAAAACATAGAAAAATAGATAACATAAATAGAAAAATCAACCTAGAAATAACTTAAGCAGTTCTAGTTGTATTTTACGAGTTATTCATTGAAATCGTAGACAAATTGTTTAAAAATGTTTTAAATATGACGTATGGGTTATTCATATTTGATTCTTATATATATGTTTATATATATACAAGATAACGACACACTAAATAGAATAAAGAGGGAAAAAACAAACCCTACATAACACGTAACTATTAAAAAACACAGAAAAATAGATAACATAAATAGAAAAATCAACCTAAAAATAACTTAACCAGTTCTAGTTGTATTTTACGAGTTATTCATTGAAATCGTAGACAAATTGTTTAAAAATGTTTTAAATATGACGTATGGGTTATTCATATTTGATTCTTATATATATGTTTATATATATACAAGATAACGACACACTAAATAGAATAAAGAGGGAAAAAACAAACCCTACATAACACGTAACTATTAAAAAACACAGAAAAATAGATAACATAAATAGAAAAATCAACCTAAAAATAACTTAACCAGTTCTAGTTGTATTTTACGAGTTATTCATTGAAATCGTAGACAAATTGTTTGAAAATGTTTTAAATATGACGTATGGGTTATTCATATTTGATTCTTATATATATGTTTATATATATACAAGATAACGACACACTAAATAGAATAAAGAGGGAAAAACAAACCCTACATAACACGTAACTATTAAAAAACATAGAAAATAGATAACATAAATAGAAAAATCAACCTAGAAATAACTTAACCAGTTCTAGTTGTATTTTACGAGTTATTCATTGAAATCGTAGACAAATTGTTTAAAATGTTTTAAATATGACGTATGGGTTATTCATATTTGATTCTTATATATATGTTTATATATATACAAGATAACGACACACTAAATAGAATAAAGAGGGAAAAACAAACCCTACATAACACGTAACTATTAAAAAACACAGAAAAATAGATAACATAAATAGAAAAATCAACCTAGAAATAACTTAACCAGTTCTAGTTGTATTTTACGAGTTATTCATTGAAATCGTAGACAAATTGTTTAAAAATGTTTTAAATATGACGTATTATTCATATTTGATTCTTATATATATGTTTATATATACAAGATAACGACACACTAAATAGAATAAAGAGGGAAAAAACAAACCTACATAACATAACTATTAAAAAACACAGAAAAAAGAGAACATAAATAGAAAAATCAACCTAAAATAACTTAACCAGTTCTAGTTGTATTTTACGAGTTATTCATTGAAATCGTAGACAAATTGTTTAAAATGTTTTAAATATGACGTATGGGTTATTCATATTTGATTCTTATATATATGTTTATATATATACAAGATAACGACACACTAAATAGAATAAAGAGGGAAAAAACAAACCCTACATAACACGTAACTATTAAAAAACACAGAAAAATAGATAACATAAATAGAAAAATCAACCTAGAAATAACTTAACCAGTTCTAGTTGTATTTTACGAGTTATTCATTGAAATCGTAGACAAATTGTTTAAAAATGTTTTAAATATGACGTATGGGTTATTCATATTTGATTCTTATATATATTTTATATATATACAAGATAACGACACACTAAATAGAATAAAGAGGGAAAAAACAAACCCTACATAACACGTAACTATTAAAAAACATAGAAAATAGATAACATAAATAGAAAAATCAACCTAGAAATAACTTAACCAGTTCTAGTTGTATTTTACGAGTTATTCATTGAAATCGTAGACAAATTGTTTAAAAATGTTTTAAATATGACGTATGGGTTATTCATATTTGATTCTTATATATATGTTTATATATATACAAGATAACGACACACTAAATAGAATAAAGAGGGAAAAAACAAACCCTACATAACACATAACTATTAAAAAACACAGAAAAAGATAACATAAATAGAAAAATCACCTAAAATAACTTAACTAGTTCTAGTTGTATTTTACGAGTTATTCATTGAAATCGTAGACAAATTGTTTGAAAATGTTTTAAATATGACGTATGGGTTATTCATATTTGATTCTTATATATATGTTTATATATATACAAGATAACGACACACTAAATAGAATAAAGAGGGAAAAACAAACCCTACATAACACGTAACTATTAAAAAACACAGAAAATAGATAACATAAATAGAAAATCAACCTAAAATAACTTAACCAGTTCTAGTTGTATTTTACGAGTTATTCATTGAAATCGTAGACAAATTGTTTGAAAATGTTTTAAATATGACGTATGGGTTATTCATATTTGATTCTTATATATATGTTTATATATATACAAGATAACGACACACTAAATAGAATAAAGAGGGAAAAAACAAACCCTACATAACACGTAACTATTAAAAACATAGAAAATAGATAACATAAATAGAAAAATCAACCTAGAAATAACTTAACCAGTTCTAGTTGTATTTTACGAGTTATTCATTGAAATCGTAGACAAATTGTTAAAAATGTTTTAAATATGACGTATGGGTTATTCATATTTGATTCTTATATATATGTTTATATATATACAAGATAACGACACACTAAATAGAATAAAGAGGGAAAAAACAAACCCTACATAACACGTAACTATTAAAAAACACAGAAAAATAGATAACATAAATAGAAAAATCAACCTAAAATAACTTAACAGTTCTAGTTGTATTTTACGAGTTATTCATTGAAATCGTAGACAAATTGTTTGAAAATGTTTTAAATATGACGTATGGGTTATTCATATTTGATTCTTATATATATGTTTATATATATACAAGATAACGACACACTAAATAGAATAAAGAGGGAAAAAACAAACCCTACATAACACATAACTATTAAAAAACACAGAAAAAGAGATACCATAAATAGAAAAATCAACCTAAAAATAACTTAACCAGTTCTAGTTGTATTTTACGAGTTATTCATTGAAATCGTAGACAAATTGTTTGAAAATGTTTTAAATATGACGTATGGGTTATTCATATTTGATTCTTATATATATGTTATATATATACAAGATAACGACACACTAAATAGAATAAAGAGGGAAAAAACAAACCCTACATAACACGTAACTATTAAAAACATAGAAAAATAGATAACATAAATAGAAAATCAACCTAGAAATAACTTAACCAGTTCTAGTTGTATTTTACGAGTTATTCATTGAAATCGTAGACAAATTGTTTGAAAATGTTTTAAATATGACGTATGGGTTATTCATATTTGATTCTTATATATATGTTTATATATATACAAGATAACGACACACTAAATAGAATAAAGAGGAAAAAACAAACCCTACATAACACGTAACTATTAAAAAACACAGAAAAATAGATAACATAAATAGAAAAATCAACCTAGAAATAACTTAACCAGTTCTAGTTGTATTTTACGAGTTATTCATTGAAATCGTAGACAAATTGTTTAAAATGTTTTAAATATGACGTATTATTCATATTTGATTCTTATATATATGTTTATATATATACAAGATAACGACACACTAAATAGAATAAAGAGGGAAAAAACAAACCTACATAACACGTAACTATTAAAAAACACAGAAAAAGATAACATAAATAGAAAAATCAACCTAAAATAACTTAACCAGTTCTAGTTGTATTTTACGAGTTATTCATTGAAATCGTAGACAAATTGTTTAAAAATGTTTTAAATATGACGTATGGGTTATTCATATTTGATTCTTATATATATGTTTATATATATACAAGATAACGACACACTAAATAGAATAAAGAGGGAAAAAACAAACCCTACATAACACGTAACTATTAAAAACACAGAAAAATAGATAACATAAATAGAAAATCAACCTAGAAATAACTTAACCAGTTCTAGTTGTATTTTACGAGTTATTCATTGAAATCGTAGACAAATTGTTTAAAAATGTTTTAATATGACGTATGGGTTATTCATATTTGATTCTTATATATATTTTTATATATACAAGATAACGACACACTAAATAGAATAAAGAGGGAAAAACAAACCCTACATAACACGTAACTATTAAAAAACATAGAAAAATAGATAACATAAATAGAAAAATCAACCTAGAAATAACTTAACCAGTTCTAGTTGTATTTTACGAGTTATTCATTGAAATCGTAGACAAATTGTTTAAAAATGTTTTAAATATGACGTATGGGTTATTCATATTTGATTCTTATATATATGTTTATATATATACAAGATAACGACACACTAAATAGAATAAAGAGGGAAAAAACAAACCCTACATAACACATAACTATTAAAAACACAGAAAAAGAGATAACATAAATAGAAAAATCAACCTAAAATAACTTAACCAGTTCTAGTTGTATTTTACGAGTTATTCATTGAAATCGTAGACAAATTGTTTGAAAATGTTTTAAATATGACGTATGGTTATTCATATTTGATTCTTATATATATTTTATATATATACAAGATAACGACACACTAAATAGAATAAAGAGGAAAAAACAAACCCTACATAACACGTAACTATTAAAAAACACAAAAAATAGATACATAAATAGAAAAATCAACCTAAAATAACTTAACCAGTTCTAGTTGTATTTTACGAGTTATTCATTGAAATCGTAGACAAATTGTTTGAAAATGTTTTAAATATGACGTATGGGTTATTCATATTTGATTCTTATATATATGTATATATATATACAAGATAACGACACACTAAATAGAATAAAGAGGGAAAAAACAAACCCTACATAACACGTAACTATTAAAAACATAGAAAAATAGATAACATAAATAGAAAAATCAACCTAGAAATAACTTAACCAGTTCTAGTTGTATTTTACGAGTTATTCATTGAAATCGTAGACAAATTGTTTAAAAATGTTTTAAATATGACGTATGGGTTATTCATATTTGAT
The DNA here is from genome assembly GCF_024323335.1 of Lathyrus oleraceus. Taxonomy (NCBI): domain Eukaryota; kingdom Viridiplantae; phylum Streptophyta; class Magnoliopsida; order Fabales; family Fabaceae; genus Lathyrus; species Lathyrus oleraceus. The sequence goes on from NW_026112913.1 coordinate 15,957, forward strand.
TCTTATATATATGTTTTTATATATACAAGATAACGACACACTAAATAGAATAAAGAGGGAAAAAACAAACCCTACATAACACGTAACTATTAAAAACACAGAAAAAGATAACATAAATAGAAAAATCAACCTAGAAATAACTTAACTAGTTCTAGTTGTATTTTACGAGTTATTCATTGAAATCGTAGACAAATTGTTTAAAAATGTTTTAAATATGATCTATGGGTTATTCATATTTGATTCTTATATATATGTTTATATATATACAAGATAACGACACACTAAATAGAATAAAGAGGGAAAAAACAAACCCTACATAACACGTAACTATTAAAAACACAGAAAAATAGATAACATAAATAGAAAAATCAACCTAGAAATAACTTAACCAGTTCTAGTTGTATTTTACGAGTTATTCATTGAAATCGTAGACAAATTGTTTAAAAATGTTTTAAATATGACGTATGGGTTATTCATATTTGATTCTTATATATATGTTTTATATATATACAAGATAACGACACACTAAATAGAATAAAGAGGGAAAAACAAACCCTACATAACACGTAACTATTAAAAACATAGAAAAATAGATAACATAAATAGAAAAATCAACCTAGAAATAACTTAACCAGTTCTAGTTGTATTTTACGAGTTATTCATTGAAATCGTAGACAAATTGTTTAAAAATGTTTTAAATATGACGTATGGGTTATTCATATTTGATTCTTATATATATGTTTATATATATACAAGATAACGACACACTAAATAGAATAAAGAGGGAAAAAACAAACCCTACATAACACATAACTATTAAAAAACACAGAAAAATAGATACCATAAATAGAAAAATCAACCTAAAATAACTTAACCAGTTCTAGTTGTATTTTACGAGTTATTCATTGAAATCGTAGACAAATTGTTTGAAAATGTTTTAAATATGACGTATGGGTTATTCATATTTGATTCTTATATATATGTTTATATATATACAAGATAACGACACACTAAATAGAATAAAGAGGGAAAAAACAAACCCTACATAACACATAACTATTAAAAAACACAGAAAAAGAGATACCATAAATAGAAAAATCATCCTAAAAATAACTTAACTAGTTCTAGTTGTATTTTACGAGTTATTCATTGAAATCGTAGACAAATTGTTTGAAAATGTTTTAAATATGACGTATGGGTTATTCATATTTGATTCTTATATATATGTTTTATATATATACAAGATAACGACACACTAAATAGAATAAAGAGGAAAAAACAAACCCTACATAACACGTAACTATTAAAAAACATAGAAAAATAGATAACATAAATAGAAAAATCAACCTAGAAATAACTTAACCAGTTCTAGTTGTATTTTACGAGTTATTCATTGAAATCGTAGACAAATTGTTTAAAAATGTTTTAAATATGACGTATGGGTTATTCATATTTGATTCTTATATATATGTTTATATATATACAAGATAACGACACACTAAATAGAATAAAGAGGGAAAAACAAACCCTACATAACACGTAACTATTAAAAAACACAGAAAAATAGATAACATAAATAGAAAATCAACCTAAAATAACTTAACCAGTTCTAGTTGTATTTTACGAGTTATTCATTGAAATCGTAGACAAATTGTTTGAAAATGTTTTAAATATGACGTATGGGTTATTCATATTTGATTCTTATATATATGTTTATATATATACAAGATAACGACACACTAAATAGAATAAAGAGGGAAAAAACAAACCCTACATAACACGTAACTATTAAAAAACATAGAAAATAGATAACATAAATAGAAAAATCAACCTAGAAATAACTTAACCAGTTCTAGTTGTATTTTACGAGTTATTCATTGAAATCGTAGACAAATTGTTTGAAAATGTTTTAAATATGACGTATGGGTTATTCATATTTGATTCTTATATATATGTTTATATATATACAAGATAACGACACACTAAATAGAATAAAGAGGGAAAAAACACCCTACATAACACGTAACTATTAAAAAACACAGAAAATAGATAACATAATAGAAAAATCAACCTAGAAATAACTTAACCAGTTCTAGTTGTATTTTACGAGTTATTCATTGAAATCATAGACAAATTGTTTAAAAATATTTTAAATATGATGTATTATTCATATTTGATTCTTATATATATGTTTATATATATACAAGATAACGACACACTAAATAGAATAAAGAGGGAAAAAACAAACCTACATAACACATAACTATTAAAAACACAGAAAAAGAGATACATAAATAGAAAAATCAACCTAAAATAACTTAACTAGTTCTAGTTGTATTTTACGAGTTATTCATTGAAATCGTAGACAAATTGTTTAAAATGTTTTAAATATGACGTATGGGTTATTCATATTTGATTCTTATATATATGTTTATATATATACAAGATAACGACACACTAAATAGAATAAAGAGGGAAAAAACAAACCCTACATAACACGTAACTATTAAAAACACAGAAAAATAGATAACATAAATAGATAAATCAACCTAGAAATAACTTAACCAGTTCTAGTTGTATTTTACGAGTTATTCATTGAAATCGTAGACAAATTATTTAAAAATGTTTTAAATATGACGTATGGGTTATTCATATTTGATTCTTATATATATTTTTATATATATACAAGATAACGACACACTAAATAGAATAAAGAGGGAAAAAACAAACCCTACATAACACGTAACTATTAAAAAACATAGAAAAATAGATAACATAAATAGAAAAATCAACCTAGAAATAACTTAACCAGTTCTAGTTGTATTTTACGAGTTATTCATTGAAATCGTAGACAAATTATTTAAAAATGTTTTAAATATGACGTATGGGTTATTCATATTTGATTCTTATATATTGTTTATATATATACAAGATAACGACACACTAAATAGAATAAAGAGGGAAAAAACAAACCCTACATAACACATAACTATTAAAAACACAGAAAAAGATAACATAAATAGAAAAATCAACCTAAAATAACTTAACCAGTTCTAGTTGTATTTTACGAGTTATTCATTGAAATCGTAGACAAATTGTTTGAAAATGTTTTAAATATGACGTATGGGTTATTCATATTTGATTCTTATATATATGTTTATATATATACAAGATAACGACACACTAAATAGAATAAAGAGGGAAAAACAAACCCTACATAACACATAACTATTAAAAACACAGAAAAATAGATAACATAAATAGAAAAATCATCCTAGAAATAACTTAACCAGTTCTAGTTGTATTTTACGAGTTATTCATTGAAATCGTAGACAAATTGTTTGAAAATGTTTTAAATATGACGTATGGGTTATTCATATTTGATTCTTATATATATGTTTATATATATACAAGATAACGACACACTAAATAGAATAAAGAGGGAAAAAACAAACCCTACATAACACGTAACTATTAAAAAACATAGAAAAATAGATAACATAAATAGAAAAATCAACCTAGAAATAACTTAAGCAGTTCTAGTTGTATTTTACGAGTTATTCATTGAAATCGTAGACAAATTGTTTAAAAATGTTTTAAATATGACGTATGGGTTATTCATATTTGATTCTTATATATATGTTTTTATATATACAAGATAACGACACACTAAATAGAATAAAGAGGGAAAAAACAAACCTACATAAGACATAACTATTAAAAAACCAGAAAAATAGATAACATAAATAGAAAAATCAACCTAGAAATAACTTAACCAGTTCTAGTTGTATTTTACGAGTTATTCATTGAAATCGTAGACAAATTATTTAAAAATGTTTTAAATATGACGTATGGGTTATTCATATTTGATTCTTATATATATGTTTATATATATACAAGATAACGACACACTAAATAGAATAAAGAGGGAAAAAACAAACCCTACATAACACGTAACTATTAAAAAACACAGAAAAATAGATAACATAAATAGAAAAATCAACCTAGAAATAACTTAACCAGTTCTAGTTGTATTTTACGAGTTATTCATTGAAATCGTAGACAAATTATTTAAAATGTTTTAAATATGACGTATGGGTTATTCATATTTGATTCTTATATATATTTTTATATATATACAAGATAACGACACACTAAATAGAATAAAGAGGGAAAAAACAAACCCTACATAACACGTAACTATTAAAAAACATAGAAAAATAGATAACATAAATAGAAAAATCAACCTAGAAATAACTTAACCAGTTCTAGTTGTATTTTACGAGTTATTCATTGAAATCGTAGACAAATTATTTAAAAATGTTTTAAATATGACGTATGGGTTATTCATATTTGATTCTTATATATATGTTTATATATATACAAGATAACGACACACTAAATAGAATAAAGAGGGAAAAAACAAACCCTACATAACACATAACTATTAAAAACACAGAAAAATAGATAACATAAATAGAAAAATCATCCTAAAAATAACTTAACTAGTTCTAGTTGTATTTTACGAGTTATTCATTGAAATCGTAGACAAATTGTTTGAAAATGTTTTAAATATGACGTATGGGTTATTCATATTTGATTCTTATATATATGTTTATATATATACAAGATAACGACACACTAAATAGAATAAAGAGGGAAAAAACAAACCCTACATAACACGTAACTATTAAAAAACACAAAAAATAGATAACATAAATAGAAAAATCAACCTAAAATAACTTAACCAGTTCTAGTTGTATTTTACGAGTTATTCATTGAAATCGTAGACAAATTGTTTGAAAATGTTTTAAATATGACGTATGGGTTATTCATATTTGATTCTTATATATATGTTTATATATATACAAGATAACGACACACTAAATAGAATAAAGAGGGAAAAAACAAACCCTACATAACACGTAACTATTAAAAAACATAGAAAAATAGATAACATAAATAGAAAAATCAACCTAGAAATAACTTAACCAGTTCTAGTTGTATTTTACGAGTTATTCATTGAAATCGTAGACAAATTGTTTAAAAATGTTTTAAATATGACGTAGGGTTATTCATATTTGATTGTTATATATATGTTTTTATATATACAAGATAACGACACACTAAATAGAATAAAGAGGGAAAAAACAAACCTACATAAGACATAACTATTAAAAAACACAGAAAAAGAGATACCATAAATAGAAAAAACCTAAAATAACTTAACCAGTTCTAGTTGTATTTTACGAGTTATTCATTGAAATCGTAGACAAATTGTTTAAAAATGTTTTAAATATGACGTATGGGTTATTCATATTTGATTCTTATATATATGTTTTATATATATATACAAGATAACGACACACTAAATAGAATAAAGAGGGAAAAAACAAACCCTACATAACACGTAACTATTAAAAAACACAGAAAAATAGATAACATAAATAGAAAAATCAACCTAGAAATAACTTAACCAGTTCTTGTTGTATTTTACGAGTTATTCATTGAAATCATAGACAAATTGTTTAAAATGTTTTAAATATGACGTATGGGTTATTCATATTTGATTCTTATATATATTTTATATATATACAAGATAACGACACACTAAATAGAATAAAGAGGGAAAAAACAAACCCTACATAACACGTAACTATTAAAAACATAGAAAAATAGATAACATAAATAGAAAAATCAACCTAGAAATAACTTAACCAGTTCTAGTTGTATTTTACGAGTTATTCATTGAAATCGTAGACAAATTGTTTAAAATGTTTTAAATATGACGTATGGGTTATTCATATTTGATTCTTATATATATGTTTATATATATACAAGATAACGACACACTAAATAGAATAAAGAGGGAAAAAACAAACCCTACATAACACATAACTATTAAAAAACACAGAAAAAGAGATACCATAAATAGAAAAATCATCCTAAAAATAACTTAACTAGTTCTAGTTGTATTTTACGAGTTATTCATTGAAATCGTAGACAAATTGTTTGAAAATGTTTTAAATATGACGTATGGGTTATTCATATTTGATTCTTATATATATGTTTATATATATACAAGATAACGACACACTAAATAGAATAAAGAGGGAAAAAACAAACCCTACATAACACATAACTATTAAAAAACACAGAAAAAGAGATACCATAAATAGAAAAATCATCCTAAAAATAACTTAACTAGTTCTAGTTGTATTTTACGAGTTATTCATTGAAATCGTAGACAAATTGTTTGAAAATGTTTTAAATATGACGTATGGGTTATTCATATTTGATTCTTATATATATGTTTATATATATACAAGATAACGACACACTAAATAGAATAAAGAGGGAAAAAACAAACCCTACATAACACGTAACTATTAAAAACATAGAAAAATAGATAACATAAATAGAAAATCAACCTAGAAATAACTTAACCAGTTCTAGTTGTATTTTACGAGTTATTCATTGAAATCGTAGACAAATTGTTTAAAAATGTTTTAAATATGACGTATGGGTTATTCATATTTGATTCTTATATATATGTTTATATATATACAAGATAACGACACACTAAATAGAATAAAGAGGGAAAAAACAAACCCTACATAACACGTAACTATTAAAAAACACAGAAAAAGAGATACCATAAATAGAAAAATCATCCTAAAAATAACTTAACTAGTTCTAGTTGTATTTTACGAGTTATTCATTGAAATCGTAGACAAATTGTTTGAAAATGTTTTAAATATGACGTATGGGTTATTCATATTTGATTCTTATATATATGTTTATATATATACAAGATAACGACACACTAAATAGAATAAAGAGGGAAAAAACAAACCCTACATAACACGTAACTATTAAAAAACATAGAAAAATAGATAACATAAATAGAAAAATCAACCTAGAAATAACTTAACCAGTTCTAGTTGTATTTTACGAGTTATTCATTGAAATCGTAGACAAATTGTTTGAAAATGTTTTAAATATGACGTATGGGTTATTCATATTTGATTCTTATATATATGTTTATATATATATACAAGATAACGACACACTAAATAGAATAAAGAGGGAAAAAACAAACCCTACATAACACGTAACTATTAAAAAACACAGAAAAATAGATAACATAAATAGAAAAATCAACCTAGTAATAACTTAACCAGTTCTTGTTGTATTTTACGAGTTATTCATTGAAATCATAGACAAATTGTTTAAAAATATTTTAAATATGATGTATTATTCATATTTGATTCTTATATATATGTTTATATATACACAAGATAACGACACACTAAATAGAATAAAGAGGGAAAAAACAAACCCTACATAACACGTAACTATTAAAAAACATAGAAAAATAGATAACATAAATAGAAAAATCAACCTAGAAATAACTTAACCAGTTCTAGTTGTATTTTACGAGTTATTCATTGAAATCGTAGACAAATTGTTTAAAAATGTTTTAAATATGACGTATGGGTTATTCATATTTGATTCTTATATATATGTTTTTATATATACAAGATAACGACACACTAAATAGAATAAAGAGGGAAAAAACAAACCCTACATAACACATAACTATTAAAAAACACAGAAAAAGAGATACCATAAATAGAAAAATCATCCTAAAAATAACTTAACTAGTTCTAGTTGTATTTTACGAGTTATTCATTGAAATCGTAGACAAATTGTTTAAAAATGTTTTAAATATGATCTATGGGTTATTCATATTTGATTCTTATATATATGTTTATATATATATATACAAGATAACGACACACTAAATAGAATAAAGAGGGAAAAAACAAACCCTACATAACACGTAACTATTAAAAACACAGAAAAATAGATAACATAAATAGAAAAATCAACCTAGAAATAACTTAACCAGTTCTAGTTGTATTTTACGAGTTATTCATTGAAATCGTAGACAAATTGTTTAAAAATGTTTTAAATATGACGTATGGGTTATTCATATTTGATTCTTATATATATTTTATATATATACAAGATAACGACACACTAAATAGAATAAAGAGGGAAAAAACAAACCCTACATAACACGTAACTATTAAAAAACATAGAAAAATAGATAACATAAATAGAAAAATCAACCTAGAAATAACTTAACCAGTTCTAGTTGTATTTTACGAGTTATTCATTGAAATCGTAGACAAATTGTTTAAAAATGTTTTAAATATGACGTATGGGTTATTCATATTTGATTCTTATATATATGTTTATATATATACAAGATAACGACACACTAAATAGAATAAAGAGGGAAAAAACAAACCCTACATAACACATAACTATTAAAAAACACAGAAAAAGAGATACCATAAATAGAAAAATCAACCTAAAATAACTTAACTAGTTCTAGTTGTATTTTACTAGTTATTCATTGAAATCGTAGACAAATTGTTTGAAAATGTTTTAAATATGACGTATGGGTTATTCATATTTGATTCTTATATATATGTTTATATATATACAAGATAACGACACACTAAATAGAATAAAGAGGGAAAAAACAAACCCTACATAACACATAACTATTAAAAAACACAGAAAAAGATAACATAAATAGAAAAATCATCCTAAAAATAACTTAACTAGTTCTAGTTGTATTTTACGAGTTATTCATTGAAATCGTAGACAAATTGTTTGAAAATGTTTTAAATATGACGTATGGGTTATTCATATTTGATTCTTATATATATGTTTATATATATATACAAGATAACGACACACTAAATAGAATAAAGAGGGAAAAAACAACCCTACATAACACGTAACTATTAAAAACATAGAAAAATACATAAATAAAAAATCAACCTAGAAATAACTTAACCAGTTCTAGTTGTATTTTACGAGTTATTCATTGAAATCGTAGACAAATTGTTTAAAATGTTTTAAATATGACGTATGGGTTATTCATATTTGATTCTTATATATATGTTTATATATATACAAGATAACGACACACTAAATAGAATAAAGAGGGAAAAAACAAACCCTACATAACACGTAACTATTAAAAACACAGAAAAATAGATAACATAAATAGAAAATCAACCTAAAATAACTTAACCAGTTCTAGTTGTATTTTACGAGTTATTCATTGAAATCGTAGACAAATTGTTTGAAAATGTTTTAAATATGACGTATGGGTTATTCATATTTGATTCTTATATATATGTTTATATATATACAAGATAACGACACACTAAATAGAATAAAGAGGGAAAAAACAAACCCTACATAACACGTAACTATTAAAAAACATAAAAATAGATAACATAAATAGAAAATCAACCTAGAAATAACTTAACCAGTACTAGTTGTATTTTACGAGTTATTCATTGAAATCGTAGACAAATTGTTTGAAAATGTTTTAAATATGACGTATGGGTTATTCATATTTGATTCTTATATATATGTTTATATATATATACAAGATAACGACACACTAAATAGAATAAAGAGGGAAAAAACAAACCCTACATAACACGTAACTATTAAAAAACACAGAAAAATAGATAACATAAATAGAAAATCAACCTAGAAATAACTTAACCAGTTCTAGTTGTATTTTACGAGTTATTCATTGAAATCATAGACAAATTGTTTAAAAATATTTTAAATATGATGTATTATTCATATTTGATTCTTATATATATGTTTATATATATACAAGATAACGACACACTAAATAGAATAAAGAGGGAAAAAACAAACCCTACATAACACGTAACTATTAAAAAACATAGAAAAATAGATAACATAAATAGAAAAATCAACCTAGAAATAACTTAACCAGTTCTAGTTGTATTTTACGAGTTATTCATTGAAATCGTAGACAAATTGTTTAAAAATGTTTTAAATATGACGTATGGGTTATTCATATTTGATTCTTATATATATGTTTATATATATACAAGATAACGACACACTAAATAGAATAAAGAGGGAAAAAACAAACCCTACATAACACGTAACTATTAAAAAACACAGAAAAAGATAACATAAATAGAAAAATCAACCTAGAAATAACTTAACTAGTTCTAGTTGTATTTTACGAGTTATTCATTGAAATCGTAGACAAATTGTTTAAAATGTTTTAAATATGACGTATGGGTTATTCATATTTGATTCTTATATATATGTTTATATATATATACAAGATAACGACACACTAAATAGAATAAAGAGGGAAAAAACAAACCCTACATAACACGTAACTATTAAAAAACACAGAAAAATAGATAACATAAATAGAAAAATCAACCTAGAAATAACTTAACCAGTTCTAGTTGTATTTTACGAGTTATTCATTGAAATCGTAGACAAATTGTTTAAAATGTTTTAAATATGACGTATGGGTTATTCATATTTGATTCTTATATATATGTTTATATATATACAAGATAACGACACACTAAATAGAATAAAGAGGGAAAAAAAAACCCTACATAACACGTAACTATTAAAAAACACAGAAAAATAGATAACATAAATAGAAAAATCAACCTAGAAATAACTTAACCAGTTCTAGTTGTATTTTACGAGTTATTCATTGAAATCGTAGACAAATTGTTTAAAAATGTTTTAAATATGACGTATGGGTTATTCATATTTGATTCTTATATATATGTTTATATATATACAAGATAACGACACACTAAATAGAATAAAGAGGGAAAAAACAAACCCTACATAACACGTAACTATTAAAAAACACAGAAAAATAGATAACATAAATAGAAAAATCAACCTAGAAATAACTTAACCAGTTCTAGTTGTATTTTACGAGTTATTCATTGAAATCGTAGACAAATTGTTTGAAAATGTTTTAAATATGACGTATGGGTTATTCATATTTGATTCTTATATATATGTTTATATATATACAAGATAACGACACACTAAATAGAATAAAGAGGGAAAAAACAAACCCTACATAACACATAACTATTAAAAAACACAGAAAAAGAGATAACATAAATAGAAAAATCAACCTAGAAATAACTTAACCAGTTCTAGTTGTATTTTACGAGTTATTCATTGAAATCGTAGACAAATTGTTTAAAATGTTTTAAATATGACGTATGGGTTATTCATATTTGATTCTTATATATATGTTTATATATATATACAAGATAACGACACACTAAATAGAATAAAGAGGGAAAAAACAAACCCTACATAACACGTAACTATTAAAAAACATAGAAAAATAGATAACATAAATAGAAAAATCAACCTAGAAATAACTTAACCAGTTCTAGTTGTATTTTACGAGTTATTCATTGAAATCGTAGACAAATTGTTTAAAAATGTTTTAAATATGACGTATGGGTTATTCATATTTGATTCTTATATATGTTTATATATATACAAGATAACGACACACTAAATAGAATAAAGAGGGAAAAAACAAACCCTACATAACACGTAACTATTAAAAACACAGAAAAAGATAACATAAATAGAAAAATCAACCTAGAAATAACTTAACCAGTTCTAGTTGTATTTTACGAGTTATTCATTGAAATCGTAGACAAATTGTTTGAAAATGTTTTAAATATGACGTATGGGTTATTCATATTTGATTCTTATATATATGTTTATATATATACAAGATAACGACACACTAAATAGAATAAAGAGGGAAAAAACAAACCCTACATAACACGTAACTATTAAAAAACATAGAAAAATAGATAACATAAATAGAAAAATCAACCTAGAAATAACTTAACCAGTTCTAGTTGTATTTTACGAGTTATTCATTGAAATCGTAGACAAATTGTTTGAAAATGTTTTAAATATGACGTATGGGTTATTCATATTTGATTCTTATATATATGTTTATATATATACAAGATAACGACACACTAAATAGAATAAAGAGGGAAAAAACAAACCCTACATAACACGTAACTATTAAAAAACACAGAAAAATAGATAACATAAATAGAAAAATCAACCTAGAAATAACTTAACCAGTTCTAGTTGTATTTTACGAGTTATTCATTGAAATCGTAGACAAATTGTTTAAAATGTTTTAAATATGACGTATTATTCATATTTGATTCTTATATATATGTTTATATATATACAAGATAACGACACACTAAATAGAATAAAGAGGGAAAAAACAAACCCTACATAACACGTAACTATTAAAAACATAGAAAAATAGATAACATAAATAGAAAAATCAACCTAGAAATAACTTAACCAGTTCTAGTTGTATTTTACGAGTTATTCATTGAAATCGTAGACAAATTGTTTAAAATGTTTTAAATATGACGTATGGGTTATTCATATTTGATTCTTATATATATGTTTATATATATACAAGATAACGACACACTAAATAGAATAAAGAGGGAAAAACAAACCCTACATAACACGTAACTATTAAAAAACACAGAAAAAGAGATAACATAAATAGAAAAATCAACCTAGAAATAACTTAACCAGTTCTAGTTGTATTTTACGAGTTATTCATTGAAATCGTAGACAAATTGTTTAAAAATGTTTTAAATATGACGTATGGGTTATTCATATTTGATTCTTATATATATGTTTATATATATACAAGATAACGACACACTAAATAGAATAAAGAGGGAAAAAACAAACCCTACATAACACGTAACTATTAAAAAACACAGAAAAATAGATAACATAAATAGAAAAATCAACCTAGAAATAACTTAACCAGTTCTAGTTGTATTTTACGAGTTATTCATTGAAATCGTAGACAAATTGTTTAAAAATGTTTTAAATATGACGTATGGGTTATTCATATTTGATTCTTATATATATGTTTTATATATATACAAGATAACGACACACTAAATAGAATAAAGAGGGAAAAAAAACCCTACATAACACGTAACTATTAAAAAACACAGAAAAATAGATAACATAAATAGAAAAATCAACCTAGAAATAACTTAACCAGTTCTAGTTGTATTTTACGAGTTATTCATTGAAATCGTAGACAAATTGTTTAAAAATGTTTTAAATATGACGTATGGGTTATTCATATTTGATTCTTATATATATGTTTATATATATACAAGATAACGACACACTAAATAGAATAAAGAGGGAAAAAACAAACCCTACATAACACGTAACTATTAAAAACACAGAAAAAGATAACATAAATAGAAAAATCAACCTAGAAATAACTTAACCAGTTCTAGTTGTATTTTACGAGTTATTCATTGAAATCGTAGACAAATTGTTTAAAAATGTTTTAAATATGACGTATGGGTTATTCATATTTGATTCTTATATATATGTTTATATATATACAAGATAACGACACACTAAATAGAATAAAGAGGGAAAAAACAAACCCTACATAACACGTAACTATTAAAAAACACAGAAAAATAGATAACATAAATAGAAAAATCAACCTAGAAATAACTTAACCAGTTCTAGTTGTATTTTACGAGTTATTCATTGAAATCGTAGACAAATTGTTTGAAAATGTTTTAAATATGACGTATGGGTTATTCATATTTGATTCTTATATATATGTTTATATATATATACAAGATAACGACACACTAAATAGAATAAAGAGGGAAAAAACAAACCCTACATAACACGTAACTATTAAAAAACACAGAAAAATAGATAACATAAATAGAAAAATCAACCTAGTAATAACTTAACCAGTTCTTGTTGTATTTTACGAGTTATTCATTGAAATCATAGACAAATTGTTTAAAAATATTTTAAATATGATATATTATTCATATTTGATTCTTATATATATGTTTATATATACACAAGATAACGACACACTAAATAGAATAAAGAGGGAAAAAACAAAAAACATAGAAAATAGATAACATAAATAGAAAAATCAACCTAGAAATAACTTAAGCAGTTCTAGTTGTATTTTACGAGTTATTCATTGAAATCGTAGACAAATTGTTTAAAAATGTTTTAAATATGACGTATGGGTTATTCATATTTGATTCTTATATATATGTTTATATATATACAAGATAACGACACACTAAATAGAATAAAGAGGGAAAAAACAAACCCTACATAACACGTAACTATTAAAAAACACAGAAAAATGGATAACATAAATAGATAAATCAACCTAGAAATAACTTAACCAGTTCTAGTTGTATTTTACGAGTTATTCATTGAAATCGTAGACAAATTGTTTGAAAATGTTTTAAATATGACGTATGGGTTATTCATATTTGATTCTTATATATATGTTTATATATATACAAGATAACGACACACTAAATAGAATAAAGAGGGAAAAAACAAACCCTACATAACACGTAACTATTAAAAAACACAGAAAAATAGATAACATAAATAGAAAAATCAACCTAGAAATAACTTAACCAGTTCTAGTTGTATTTTACGAGTTATTCATTGAAATCGTAGACAAATTGTTTAAAATGTTTTAAATATGACGTATGGGTTATTCATATTTGATTCTTATATATATGTTTATATATATACAAGATAACGACACACTAAATAGAATAAAGAGGGAAAAAACAAACCCTACATAACACGTAACTATTAAAAAACATAGAAAAATAGATAACATAAATAGAAAAATCAACCTAGAAATAACTTAACCAGTTCTAGTTGTATTTTACGAGTTATTCATTGAAATCGTAGACAAATTGTTTGAAAATGTTTTAAATATGACGTATGGGTTATTCATATTTGATTCTTATATATATGTTTATATATATACAAGATAACGACACACTAAATAGAATAAAGAGGGAAAAAACAAACCCTACATAACACGTAACTATTAAAAAACATAGAAAAATAGATAACATAAATAGAAAAATCAACCTAGAAATAACTTAACCAGTTCTAGTTGTATTTTACGAGTTATTCATTGAAATCGTAGACAAATTGTTTGAAAATGTTTTAAATATGACGTATGGGTTATTCATATTTGATTCTTATATATATTTTATATATATATACAAGATAACGACACACTAAATAGAATAAAGAGGGAAAAAACAAACCCTACATAACACGTAACTATTAAAAAACACAGAAAAATAGATAACATAAATAGAAAAATCAACCTAGAAATAACTTAACCAGTTCTAGTTGTATTTTACGAGTTATTCATTGAAATCGTAGACAAATTGTTTAAAAATGTTTTAAATATGACGTATTATTCATATTTGATTCTTATATATATGTTTATATATATACAAGATAACGACACACTAAATAGAATAAAGAGGGAAAAAAAAACCCTACATAACACGTAACTATTAAATAGATAACATAAATAGAAAAATCAACCTAGAAATAACTTAACCAGTTCTAGTTGTATTTTACGAGTTATTCATTGAAATCGTAGACAAATTGTTTAAAATGTTTTAAATATGACGTATGGGTTATTCATATTTGATTCTTATATATATGTTTATATATATACAAGATAACGACACACTAAATAGAATAAAGAGGGAAAAAACAAACCCTACATAACACGTAACTATTAAAAAACACAGAAAAATAGATAACATAAATAGAAAAATCAACCTAGAAATAACTTAACCAGTTCTAGTTGTATTTTACGAGTTATTCATTGAAATCGTAGACAAATTGTTTGAAAATGTTTTAAATATGACGTATGGGTTATTCATATTTGATTCTTATATATATGTTTATATATATACAAGATAACGACACACTAAATAGAATAAAGAGGGAAAAAACAAACCCTACATAACACGTAACTATTAAAAAACACAGAAAAATAGATAACATAAATAGAAAAATCAACCTAGAAATAACTTAACCAGTTCTAGTTGTATTTTACGAGTTATTCATTGAAATCGTAGACAAATTGTTTGAAAATGTTTTAAATATGACGTATGGGTTATTCATATTTGATTCTTATATATATGTTTATATATATATACAAGATAACGACACACTAAATAGAATAAAGAGGGAAAAAACAAACCCTACATAACACGTAACTATTAAAAAACACAGAAAAATAGATAACATAAATAGAAAAATCAACCTAGAAATAACTTAACCAGTTCTAGTTGTATTTTACGAGTTATTCATTGAAATCGTAGACAAATTGTTTAAAATGTTTTAAATATGACGTATGGGTTATTCATATTTGATTCTTATATATATGTTTATATATATACAAGATAACGACACACTAAATAGAATAAAGAGGGAAAAAACAAACCCTACATAACACGTAACTATTAAAAAACATAGAAAAATAGATAACATAAATAGAAAAATCAACCTAGAAATAACTTAACCAGTTCTAGTTGTATTTTACGAGTTATTCATTGAAATCGTAGACAAATTGTTTAAAAATGTTTTAAATATGACGTATGGGTTATTCATATTTGATTCTTATATATATGTTTATATATATACAAGATAACGACACACTAAATAGAATAAAGAGGGAAAAAACAAACCCTACATAACACGTAACTATTAAAAAACACAGAAAAATAGATAACATAAATAGAAAAATCAACCTAGAAATAACTTAACCAGTTCTAGTTGTATTTTACGAGTTATTCATTGAAATCGTAGACAAATTGTTTAAAATGTTTTAAATATGACGTATGGGTTATTCATATTTGATTCTTATATATATGTTTATATATATACAAGATAACGACACACTAAATAGAATAAAGAGGGAAAAAACAAACCCTACATAACACGTAACTATTAAAAACACAGAAAAATAGATAACATAAATAGAAAAATCAACCTAGAAATAACTTAACCAGTTCTAGTTGTATTTTACGAGTTATTCATTGAAATCGTAGACAAATTGTTTAAAAATGTTTTAAATATGACGTATGGGTTATTCATATTTGATTCTTATATATATGTTTATATATATACAAGATAACGACACACTAAATAGAATAAAGAGGGAAAAAACAAACCCTACATAACACGTAACTATTAAAAAACATAGAAAAATAGATAACATAAATAGAAAAATCAACCTAGAAATAACTTAACCAGTTCTAGTTGTATTTTACGAGTTATTCATTGAAATCGTAGACAAATTGTTTAAAAATGTTTTAAATATGACGTATGGGTTATTCATATTTGATTCTTATATATATGTTTATATATATACAAGATAACGACACACTAAATAGAATAAAGAGGGAAAAAACAAACCCTACATAACACGTAACTATTAAAAAACACAGAAAAATAGATAACATAAATAGAAAAATCAACCTAGAAATAACTTAACCAGTTCTAGTTGTATTTTACGAGTTATTCATTGAAATCGTAGACAAATTGTTTGAAAATGTTTTAAATATGACGTATGGGTTATTCATATTTGATTCTTATATATATGTTTATATATATACAAGATAACGACACACTAAATAGAATAAAGAGGGAAAAAACAAACCCTACATAACACGTAACTATTAAAAAACACAGAAAAATAGATAACATAAATAGAAAAATCAACCTAGAAATAACTTAACCAGTTCTAGTTGTATTTTACGAGTTATTCATTGAAATCGTAGACAAATTGTTTGAAAATGTTTTAAATATGACGTATGGGTTATTCATATTTGATTCTTATATATATGTTTATATATATACAAGATAACGACACACTAAATAGAATAAAGAGGGAAAAAACAAACCCTACATAACACGTAACTATTAAAAAACATAGAAAAATAGATAACATAAATAGAAAAATCAACCTAGAAATAACTTAACCAGTTCTAGTTGTATTTTACGAGTTATTCATTGAAATCGTAGACAAATTGTTTAAAAATGTTTTAAATATGACGTATGGGTTATTCATATTTGATTCTTATATATATGTTTATATATATACAAGATAACGACACACTAAATAGAATAAAGAGGGAAAAAACAAACCCTACATAACACGTAACTATTAAAAAACAGAAAAATAGATAACATAAATAGAAAAATCAACCTAGAAATAACTTAACCAGTTCTAGTTGTATTTTACGAGTTATTCATTGAAATCGTAGACAAATTGTTTAAAATGTTTTAAATATGACGTATGGGTTATTCATATTTGATTCTTATATATATTTTATATATATACAAGATAACGACACACTAAATAGAATAAAGAGGGAAAAAACAAACCCTACATAACACGTAACTATTAAAAAACACAGAAAAATAGATAACATAAATAGAAAAATCAACCTAGAAATAACTTAACCAGTTCTAGTTGTATTTTACGAGTTATTCATTGAAATCGTAGACAAATTGTTTAAAATGTTTTAAATATGACGTATGGGTTATTCATATTTGATTCTTATATATATGTTTATATATATACAAGATAACGACACACTAAATAGAATAAAGAGGGAAAAAACAAACCCTACATAACACGTAACTATTAAAAAACATAGAAAAATAGATAACATAAATAGAAAAATCAACCTAGAAATAACTTAACCAGTTCTAGTTGTATTTTACGAGTTATTCATTGAAATCGTAGACAAATTGTTTAAAAATGTTTTAAATATGACGTATGGGTTATTCATATTTGATTCTTATATATATGTTTATATATATACAAGATAACGACACACTAAATAGAATAAAGAGGGAAAAAACAAACCCTACATAACACGTAACTATTAAAAAACACAGAAAAATAGATAACATAAATAGAAAAATCAACCTAGAAATAACTTAACCAGTTCTAGTTGTATTTTACGAGTTATTCATTGAAATCGTAGACAAATTGTTTGAAAATGTTTTAAATATGACGTATGGGTTATTCATATTTGATTCTTATATATATGTTTATATATATACAAGATAACGACACACTAAATAGAATAAAGAGGGAAAAAACAAACCCTACATAACACGTAACTATTAAAAAACACAGAAAAATAGATAACATAAATAGAAAAATCAACCTAGAAATAACTTAACCAGTTCTAGTTGTATTTTACGAGTTATTCATTGAAATCGTAGACAAATTGTTTGAAAATGTTTTAAATATGACGTATGGGTTATTCATATTTGATTCTTATATATATGTTTATATATATACAAGATAACGACACACTAAATAGAATAAAGAGGGAAAAAACAAACCCTACATAACACGTAACTATTAAAAAACATAGAAAAATAGATAACATAAATAGAAAAATCAACCTAGAAATAACTTAACCAGTTCTAGTTGTATTTTACGAGTTATTCATTGAAATCGTAGACAAATTGTTTAAAAATGTTTTAAATATGACGTATGGGTTATTCATATTTGATTCTTATATATATGTTTATATATATACAAGATAACGACACACTAAATAGAATAAAGAGGGAAAAAACAAACCCTACATAACACGTAACTATTAAAAAACACAGAAAAATAGATAACATAAATAGAAAAATCAACCTAGAAATAACTTAACCAGTTCTAGTTGTATTTTACGAGTTATTCATTGAAATCGTAGACAAATTGTTTAAAATGTTTTAAATATGACGTATGGGTTATTCATATTTGATTCTTATATATATGTTTATATATATACAAGATAACGACACACTAAATAGAATAAAGAGGGAAAAAACAAACCCTACATAACACGTAACTATTAAAAAACACAGAAAAATAGATAACATAAATAGAAAAATCAACCTAGAAATAACTTAACCAGTTCTAGTTGTATTTTACGAGTTATTCATTGAAATCGTAGACAAATTGTTTAAAATGTTTTAAATATGACGTATGGGTTATTCATATTTGATTCTTATATATATGTTTATATATATACAAGATAACGACACACTAAATAGAATAAAGAGGGAAAAAACAAACCCTACATAACACGTAACTATTAAAAAACACAGAAAAATAGATAACATAAATAGAAAAATCAACCTAGAAATAACTTAACCAGTTCTAGTTGTATTTTACGAGTTATTCATTGAAATCGTAGACAAATTGTTTAAAAATGTTTTAAATATGACGTATGGGTTATTCATATTTGATTCTTATATATATGTTTATATATATACAAGATAACGACACACTAAATAGAATAAAGAGGGAAAAAACAAACCCTACATAACACGTAACTATTAAAAAACACAGAAAAATAGATAACATAAATAGAAAAATCAACCTAGAAATAACTTAACCAGTTCTAGTTGTATTTTACGAGTTATTCATTGAAATCGTAGACAAATTGTTTGAAAATGTTTTAAATATGACGTATGGGTTATTCATATTTGATTCTTATATATATGTTTATATATATACAAGATAACGACACACTAAATAGAATAAAGAGGGAAAAAACAAACCCTACATAACACGTAACTATTAAAAAACACAGAAAAATAGATAACATAAATAGAAAAATCAACCTAGAAATAACTTAACCAGTTCTAGTTGTATTTTACGAGTTATTCATTGAAATCGTAGACAAATTGTTTAAAATGTTTTAAATATGACGTATGGGTTATTCATATTTGATTCTTATATATATGTTTATATATATACAAGATAACGACACACTAAATAGAATAAAGAGGGAAAAAACAAACCCTACATAACACGTAACTATTAAAAAACACAGAAAAATAGATAACATAAATAGAAAAATCAACCTAGAAATAACTTAACCAGTTCTAGTTGTATTTTACGAGTTATTCATTGAAATCGTAGACAAATTGTTTAAAATGTTTTAAATATGACGTATGGGTTATTCATATTTGATTCTTATATATATGTTTATATATATACAAGATAACGACACACTAAATAGAATAAAGAGGGAAAAAACAAACCCTACATAACACGTAACTATTAAAAAACACAGAAAAATAGATAACATAAATAGAAAAATCAACCTAGAAATAACTTAACCAGTTCTAGTTGTATTTTACGAGTTATTCATTGAAATCGTAGACAAATTGTTTGAAAATGTTTTAAATATGACGTATGGGTTATTCATATTTGATTCTTATATATATGTTTATATATATACAAGATAACGACACACTAAATAGAATAAAGAGGGAAAAAACAAACCCTACATAACACGTAACTATTAAAAAACACAGAAAAATAGATAACATAAATAGAAAAATCAACCTAGAAATAACTTAACCAGTTCTAGTTGTATTTTACGAGTTATTCATTGAAATCGTAGACAAATTGTTTGAAAATGTTTTAAATATGACGTATGGGTTATTCATATTTGATTCTTATATATATGTTTATATATATACAAGATAACGACACACTAAATAGAATAAAGAGGGAAAAAACAAACCCTACATAACACGTAACTATTAAAAAACATAGAAAAATAGATAACATAAATAGAAAAATCAACCTAGAAATAACTTAACCAGTTCTAGTTGTATTTTACGAGTTATTCATTGAAATCGTAGACAAATTGTTTAAAAATGTTTTAAATATGACGTATGGGTTATTCATATTTGATTCTTATATATATGTTTATATATATACAAGATAACGACACACTAAATAGAATAAAGAGGGAAAAAACAAACCCTACATAACACGTAACTATTAAAAAACACAGAAAAATAGATAACATAAATAGAAAAATCAACCTAGAAATAACTTAACCAGTTCTAGTTGTATTTTACGAGTTATTCATTGAAATCGTAGACAAATTGTTTAAAAATGTTTTAAATATGACGTATGGGTTATTCATATTTGATTCTTATATATATGTTTATATATATACAAGATAACGACACACTAAATAGAATAAAGAGGGAAAAAACAAACCCTACATAACACGTAACTATTAAAAACACAGAAAAATAGATAACATAAATAGAAAAATCAACCTAGAAATAACTTAACCAGTTCTAGTTGTATTTTACGAGTTATTCATTGAAATCGTAGACAAATTGTTTAAAATGTTTTAAATATGACGTATGGGTTATTCATATTTGATTCTTATATATATGTTTATATATATACAAGATAACGACACACTAAATAGAATAAAGAGGGAAAAAACAAACCCTACATAACACGTAACTATTAAAAAACATAGAAAAATAGATAACATAAATAGAAAAATCAACCTAGAAATAACTTAACCAGTTCTAGTTGTATTTTACGAGTTATTCATTGAAATCGTAGACAAATTGTTTAAAAATGTTTTAAATATGACGTATGGGTTATTCATATTTGATTCTTATATATATGTTTATATATATACAAGATAACGACACACTAAATAGAATAAAGAGGGAAAAAACAAACCCTACATAACACGTAACTATTAAAAAACACAGAAAAATAGATAACATAAATAGAAAAATCAACCTAGAAATAACTTAACCAGTTCTAGTTGTATTTTACGAGTTATTCATTGAAATCGTAGACAAATTGTTTGAAAATGTTTTAAATATGACGTATGGGTTATTCATATTTGATTCTTATATATATGTTTATATATATACAAGATAACGACACACTAAATAGAATAAAGAGGGAAAAAACAAACCCTACATAACACGTAACTATTAAAAAACACAGAAAAATAGATAACATAAATAGAAAAATCAACCTAGAAATAACTTAACCAGTTCTAGTTGTATTTTACGAGTTATTCATTGAAATCGTAGACAAATTGTTTGAAAATGTTTTAAATATGACGTATGGGTTATTCATATTTGATTCTTATATATATGTTTATATATATACAAGATAACGACACACTAAATAGAATAAAGAGGGAAAAAACAAACCCTACATAACACGTAACTATTAAAAAACACAGAAAAATAGATAACATAAATAGAAAAATCAACCTAGAAATAACTTAACCAGTTCTAGTTGTATTTTACGAGTTATTCATTGAAATCGTAGACAAATTGTTTAAAAATGTTTTAAATATGACGTATGGGTTATTCATATTTGATTCTTATATATATGTTTATATATATACAAGATAACGACACACTAAATAGAATAAAGAGGGAAAAAACAAACCCTACATAACACGTAACTATTAAAAAACACAGAAAAATAGATAACATAAATAGAAAAATCAACCTAGAAATAACTTAACCAGTTCTAGTTGTATTTTACGAGTTATTCATTGAAATCGTAGACAAATTGTTTAAAATGTTTTAAATATGACGTATGGGTTATTCATATTTGATTCTTATATATATGTTTATATATATACAAGATAACGACACACTAAATAGAATAAAGAGGGAAAAAACAAACCCTACATAACACGTAACTATTAAAAACATAGAAAAATAGATAACATAAATAGAAAAATCAACCTAGAAATAACTTAACCAGTTCTAGTTGTATTTTACGAGTTATTCATTGAAATCGTAGACAAATTGTTTGAAAATGTTTTAAATATGACGTATGGGTTATTCATATTTGATTCTTATATATATGTTTATATATATACAAGATAACGACACACTAAATAGAATAAAGAGGGAAAAAACAAACCCTACATAACACGTAACTATTAAAAAACACAGAAAAATAGATAACATAAATAGATAAATCAACCTAGAAATAACTTAACCAGTTCTAGTTGTATTTTACGAGTTATTCATTGAAATCGTAGACAAATTGTTTAAAATGTTTTAAATATGACGTATGGGTTATTCATATTTGATTCTTATATATATGTTTATATATATACAAGATAACGACACACTAAATAGAATAAAGAGGGAAAAAACAAAACATAACATAGAAAAATAGATAACATAAATAGAAAAATCAACCTAGAAATAACTTAACCAGTTCTAGTTGTATTTTACGAGTTATTCATTGAAATCGTAGACAAATTGTTTGAAAATGTTTTAAATATGACGTATGGGTTATTCATATTTGATTCTTATATATATGTTTATATATATACAAGATAACGACACACTAAATAGAATAAAGAGGGAAAAACAAACCCTACATAACACGTAACTATTAAAAACACAGAAAAATAGATAACATAAATAGAAAAATCAACCTAGAAATAACTTAACCAGTTCTAGTTGTATTTTACGAGTTATTCATTGAAATCGTAGACAAATTGTTTAAAAATGTTTTAAATATGACGTATGGGTTATTCATATTTGATTCTTATATATATGTTTATATATATACAAGATAACGACACACTAAATAGAATAAAGAGGGAAAAAACAAACCCTACATAACACGTAACTATTAAAAAACATAGAAAAATAGATAACATAAATAGAAAAATCAACCTAGAAATAACTTAACCAGTTCTAGTTGTATTTTACGAGTTATTCATTGAAATCGTAGACAAATTGTTTGAAAATGTTTTAAATATGACGTATGGGTTATTCATATTTGATTCTTATATATATGTTTATATATATACAAGATAACGACACACTAAATAGAATAAAGAGGGAAAAAACAAACCCTACATAACACGTAACTATTAAAAAACAGAAAAATAGATAACATAAATAGAAAATCAACCTAGAAATAACTTAACCAGTTCTAGTTGTATTTTACGAGTTATTCATTGAAATCGTAGACAAATTGTTTAAAAATGTTTTAAATATGACGTATGGGTTATTCATATTTGATTCTTATATATATGTTTATATATATACAAGATAACGACACACTAAATAGAATAAAGAGGGAAAAAACAAACCCTACATAACACGTAACTATTAAAAACACAGAAAAATAGATAACATAAATAGAAAAATCAACCTAGAAATAACTTAACCAGTTCTAGTTGTATTTTACGAGTTATTCATTGAAATCGTAGACAAATTGTTTAAAATGTTTTAAATATGACGTATGGGTTATTCATATTTGATTCTTATATATATGTTTATATATATACAAGATAACGACACACTAAATAGAATAAAGAGGGAAAAAACAAACCCTACATAACACGTAACTATTAAAAACACAGAAAAAGATAACATAAATAGAAAAATCAACCTAGAAATAACTTAACCAGTTCTAGTTGTATTTTACGAGTTATTCATTGAAATCGTAGACAAATTGTTTGAAAATGTTTTAAATATGACGTATGGGTTATTCATATTTGATTCTTATATATATGTTTATATATATACAAGATAACGACACACTAAATAGAATAAAGAGGGAAAAAACAAACCCTACATAACACGTAACTATTAAAAAACACAGAAAAATAGATAACATAAATAGAAAAATCAACCTAGAAATAACTTAACCAGTTCTAGTTGTATTTTACGAGTTATTCATTGAAATCGTAGACAAATTGTTTAAAATGTTTTAAATATGACGTATGGGTTATTCATATTTGATTCTTATATATATGTTTATATATATACAAGATAACGACACACTAAATAGAATAAAGAGGGAAAAAAAACCCTACATAACACGTAACTATTAAAAAACATAGAAAAATAGATAACATAAATAGAAAAATCAACCTAGAAATAACTTAACCAGTTCTAGTTGTATTTTACGAGTTATTCATTGAAATCGTAGACAAATTGTTTAAAAATGTTTAAATATACGTATGGGTTATTCATATTTGATTCTTATATATATGTTTATATATATACAAGATAACGACACACTAAATAGAATAAAGAGGGAAAAAACAAACCCTACATAACACGTAACTATTAAAAACACAGAAAAATAGATAACATAAATAGAAAAATCAACCTAGAAATAACTTAACCAGTTCTAGTTGTATTTTACGAGTTATTCATTGAAATCGTAGACAAATTGTTTGAAAATGTTTTAAATATGACGTATGGGTTATTCATATTTGATTCTTATATATATGTTTATATATATACAAGATAACGACACACTAAATAGAATAAAGAGGGAAAAACAAACCCTACATAACACGTAACTATTAAAAAACACAGAAAATAGATAACATAAATAGAAAAATCAACCTAGAAATAACTTAACCAGTTCTAGTTGTATTTTACGAGTTATTCATTGAAATCGTAGACAAATTGTTTGAAAATGTTTTAAATATGACGTATGGGTTATTCATATTTGATTCTTATATATATGTTATATATATATACAAGATAACGACACACTAAATAGAATAAAGAGGGAAAAAACAAACCCTACATAACACGTAACTATTAAAAAACACAGAAAAATAGATAACATAAATAGAAAAATCAACCTAGAAATAACTTAACCAGTCTAGTTGTATTTTACGAGTTATTCATTGAAATCGTAGACAAATTGTTTAAAAATGTTTTAAATATGACGTATGGGTTATTCATATTTGATTCTTATATATATGTTTATATATATACAAGATAACGACACACTAAATAGAATAAAGAGGGAAAAAACAAACCCTACATAACACGTAACTATTAAAAACATAGAAAAATAGATAACATAAATAGAAAAATCAACCTAGAAATAACTTAACCAGTACTAGTTGTATTTTACGAGTTATTCATTGAAATCGTAGACAAATTGTTTGAAAATGTTTTAAATATGACGTATGGGTTATTCATATTTGATTCTTATATATATGTTTTATATATATACAAGATAACGACACACTAAATAGAATAAAGAGGGAAAAAACAAACCCTACATAACACGTAACTATTAAAAAACATAGAAAAATAGATAACATAAATAGAAAAATCAACCTAGAAATAACTTAACCAGTTCTAGTTGTATTTTACGAGTTATTCATTGAAATCGTAGACAAATTGTTTGAAAATGTTTTAAATATGACGTATGGGTTATTCATATTTGATTCTTATATATATGTTTATATATATACAAGATAACGACACACTAAATAGAATAAAGAGGGAAAAAACAAACCCTACATAACACGTAACTATTAAAAAACACAGAAAAATAGATAACATAAATAGAAAAATCAACCTAGAAATAACTTAACCAGTTCTAGTTGTATTTTACGAGTTATTCATTGAAATCGTAGACAAATTGTTTAAAAATGTTTTAAATATGACGTATGGGTTATTCATATTTGATTCTTATATATATGTTTATATATATACAAGATAACGACACACTAAATAGAATAAAGAGGGAAAAACAAACCCTACATAACACGTAACTATTAAAAAACACAGAAAAATAGATAACATAAATAGAAAAATCAACCTAAAAATAACTTAACCAGTTCTAGTTGTATTTACGAGTTATTCATTGAAATCGTAGACAAATTGTTTGAAAATGTTTTAAATATGACGTATGGGTTATTCATATTTGATTCTTATATATATGTTTATATATATACAAGATAACGACACACTAAATAGAATAAAGAGGGAAAAAACAAACCCTACATAACACGTAACTATTAAAAAACATAGAAAAATAGATAACATAAATAGAAAAATCAACCTAGAAATAACTTAACCAGTTCTAGTTGTATTTTACGAGTTATTCATTGAAATCGTAGACAAATGTTTGAAAATGTTTTAAATATGACGTATGGGTTATTCATATTTGATTCTTATATATATTTTATATATATACAAGATAACGACACACTAAATAGAATAAAGAGGGAAAAAACAAACCCTACATAACACGTAACTATTAAAAAACACAGAAAAATAGATAACATAAATAGAAAAATCAACCTAGAAATAACTTAACCAGTTCTAGTTGTATTTTACGAGTTATTCATTGAAATCGTAGACAAATTGTTTAAAAATGTTTTAAATATGACGTATGGGTTATTCATATTTGATTCTTATATATATGTTTATATATATACAAGATAACGACACACTAAATAGAATAAAGAGGGAAAAAACAAACCCTACATAACACGTAACTATTAAAAAACATAGAAAAATAGATAACATAAATAGAAAAATCAACCTAGAAATAACTTAACCAGTTCTAGTTGTATTTTACGAGTTATTCATTGAAATCGTAGACAAATTGTTTAAAAATGTTTTAAATATGACGTATGGGTTATTCATATTTGATTCTTATATTATATACTTTTATATATATATACAAGATAACGACACACTAAATAGAATAAAGAGGGAAAAAACAAACCCTACATAACACGTAACTATTAAAAAACACAGAAAAATAGATAACATAAATAGAAAAATCAACCTAGAAATAACTTAACCAGTTCTAGTTGTATTTTACGAGTTATTCATTGAAATCGTAGACAAATTGTTTGAAAATGTTTTAAATATGACGTATGGGTTATTCATATTTGATTCTTATATATATGTTTATATATATACAAGATAACGACACACTAAATAGAATAAAGAGGGAAAAAACAAACCCTACATAACACGTAACTATTAAAAAACACAGAAAAATAGATAACATAAATAGAAAAATCAACCTAGAAATAACTTAACCAGTTCTAGTTGTATTTTACGAGTTATTCATTGAAATCGTAGACAAATTGTTTGAAAATGTTTTAAATATGACGTATGGGTTATTCATATTTGATTCTTATATATATGTTTATATATATACAAGATAACGACACACTAAATAGAATAAAGAGGGAAAAAACAAACCCTACATAACACGTAACTATTAAAAAACACAGAAAAATAGATAACATAAATAGAAAAATCAACCTAGAAATAACTTAACCAGTTCTAGTTGTATTTTACGAGTTATTCATTGAAATCGTAGACAAATTGTTTGAAAATGTTTTAAATATGACGTATGGGTTATTCATATTTGATTCTTGTATATATGTTTATATATATACAAGATAACGACACACTAAATAGAATAAAGAGGGAAAACCGCCACACCACACCACCACCCCTCACCCCCCCCAACAAACCCTACATAACACGTAACTATTAAAAAACACAGAAAAATAGATAACATAAATAGAAAAATCAACCTAGAAATAACTTAACCAGTTCTAGTTGTATTTTACGAGTTATTCATTGAAATCGTAGACAAATTGTTTGAAAATGTTTTAAATATGACGTATGGGTTATTCATATTTGATTCTTATATATATGTTTATATATATACAAGATAACGACACACTAAATAGAATAAAGAGGGAAAAAACAAACCCTACATAACACGTAACTATTAAAAAACATAGAAAAATAGATAACATAAATAGAAAAATCAACCTAGAAATAACTTAACCAGTACTAGTTGTATTTTACGAGTTATTCATTGAAATCGTAGACAAATTGTTTGAAAATGTTTTAAATATGACGTATGGGTTATTCATATTTGATTCTTATATATATGTTTATATATATACAAGATAACGACACACTAAATAGAATAAAGAGGGAAAAAACAAACCCTACATAACACGTAACTATTAAAAAACATAGAAAAATAGATAACATAAATAGAAAAATCAACCTAGAAATAACTTAACCAGTACTAGTTGTATTTTACGAGTTATTCATTGAAATCGTAGACAAATTGTTTGAAAATGTTTTAAATATGACGTATGGGTTATTCATATTTGATTCTTATATATATGTTTATATATATACAAGATAACGACACACTAAATAGAATAAAGAGGGAAAAAACAAACCCTACATAACACGTAACTATTAAAAAACACAGAAAATAGATAACATAAATAGAAAAATCAACCTAGTAATAACTTAACCAGTTCTTGTTGTATTTTACGAGTTATTCATTGAAATCATAGACAAATTGTTTAAAAATATTTTAAATATGATGTATTATTCATATTTGATTCTTATATATATGTTTATATATACACAAGATAACGACACACTAAATAGAATAAAGAGGGAAAAAACAAACCCTACATAACACGTAACTATTAAAAAACATAGAAAAAATAGATAACATAAATAGAAAAATCAACCTAGAAATAACTTAACCAGTTCTAGTTGTATTTTACGAGTTATTCATTGAAATCGTAGACAAATTGTTTAAAAATGTTTTTTTTAATATGATGTATGGTTGATTCATATATTGATTCTTATATACTACGTTTATATATATATACAAGATAACGACACACTAAATAGAATAAAGAGGGAAAAAACAAACCCTACATAACACGTAACTATTAAAAAACACAGAAAAATAGATAACATAAATAGAAAAATCAACCTAGAAATAACTTAACCAGTTCTAGTTGTATTTTACGAGTTATTCATTGAAATCGTAGACAAATTGTTTGAAAATGTTTTAAATATGACGTATGGGTTATTCATATTTGATTCTTATATATATGTTTATATATATACAAGATAACGACACACTAAATAGAATAAAGAGGGAAAGGGAGGGGGAAATGAAAAAAAAAAAAAGAGAAAAAAAACAAACCCTACATAACACGTAACTATTAAAAACACAGAAAAATAGATAACATAAATAGAAAAATCAACCTAGAAATAACTTAACCAGTTCTAGTTGTATTTTACGAGTTATTCATTGAAATCGTAGACAAATTGTTTGAAAATGTTTTAAATATGACGTATGGGTTATTCATATTTGATTCTTATATATATGTTTATATATATACAAGATAACTACACACTAAATAGAATAAAGAGGGAAAAAACAAAACACCAAACCACCCCTCTCCTTCCTCCCCCCTACATAACACGTAACTATTAAAAAACACAGAAAAATAGATAACATAAATAGAAAAATCAACCTAAAATAACTACCAGTTCTAGTTGTAATTTACGAGTTATTCATTGAAATCGTAGACAAATTGTTTGAAAATGTTTTAAATATGACGTATGGGTTATTCATATTTGATTCTTATATATATGTTTATATATATACAAGATAACGACACACTAAATAGAATAAAGAGGGAAAAAACAAACCCTACATAACACGTAACTATTAAAAACATAGAAAAATAGATAACATAAATAGAAAAATCAACCTAGTAATAACTTAACCAGTTCTTGTTGTATTTTACGAGTTATTCATTGAAATCATAGACAAATTGTTTAAAAATATTTTAAATATGATGTATTATTCATATTTGATTCTTATATATATGTTTATATATACACAAGATAACGACACACTAAATAGAATAAAGAGGGAAAAACAAAACCCTACATAACACGTGTTAACTATTAAAAACATAGAAAATAGATAACATAAATAGAAAAATCACCTAGAAATAACTTAACCAGTTCTAGTTGTTAAAATTTTACGAGTTATTCATTGAAATCGTAGACAAATTGTTTAAAATGTTTTAAATATGACGTATGGGTTATTCATATTTGATTCTTATATATATGTTTATATATATACAAGATAACGACACACTAAATAGAATAAAGAGGGAAAAAACAAACCCTACATAACACGTAACTATTAAAAAACACAGAAAAATAATAACATAAATAGAAAAATCAACCTAGAAATAACTTAACCAGTACTAGTTGTATTTTACGAGTTATTCATTGAAATCGTAGACAAATTGTTTGAAAATGTTTTAAATATGACGTATGGGTTATTCATATTTGATTCTTATATATATGTTTATATATATACAAGATAACGACACACTAAATAGAATAAAGAGGGAAAAAACAAACCCTACATAACACGTAACTATTAAAAAACAAAGAAAAATAGATAACATAAATAGAAAAATCAACCTAGAAATAACTTAACCAGTTCTAGTTGTATTTTACGAGTTATTCATTGAAATCGTAGACAAATTATTTAAAAATGTTTTAAATATGACGTATGGGTTATTCATATTTGATTCTTATATATATGTTTATATATATACAAGATAACGACACACTAAATAGAATAAAGAGGGAAAAAACAAACCCTACATAACACGTAACTATTAAAAAACATAGAAAAATAGATAACATAAATAGAAAATCAACCTAGAAATAACTTAACCAGTACTAGTTGTATTTTACGAGTTATTCATTGAAATCGTAGACAAATTGTTTGAAAATGTTTTAAATATGACGTATGGGTTATTCATATTTGATTCTTATATATATGTTTATATATATACAAGATAACGACACACTAAATAGAATAAAGAGGGAAAAAACAAACCCTACATAACACGTAACTATTAAAAACACAGAAAAATAGATAACATAAATAGAAAAATCAACCTAGAAATAACTTAACCAGTTCTAGTTGTATTTTACGAGTTATTCATTGAAATCGTAGACAAATTGTTTAAAAATGTTTTAAATATGACGTATGGGTTATTCATATTTGATTCTTATATATATGTTTATATATATACAAGATAACGACACACTAAATAGAATAAAGAGGGAAAAAACAAACCCTACATAACACGTAACTATTAAAAAACATAGAAAAATAGATAACATAAATAGAAAAATCAACCTAGAAATAACTTAACCAGTTCTAGTTGTATTTTACGAGTTATTCATTGAAATCGTAGACAAATTGTTTGAAAATGTTTTAAATATGACGTATGGGTTATTCATATTTGATTCTTATATATATGTTTATATATATACAAGATAACGACACACTAAATAGAATAAAGAGGGAAAAAACAAACCCTACATAACACGTAACTATTAAAAACATAGAAAAATAGATAACATAAATAGAAAAATCAACCTAGAAATAACTTAACCAGTCTAGTTGTATTTTACGAGTTATTCATTGAAATCGTAGACAAATTGTTTGAAAATGTTTTAAATATGACGTATGGGTTATTCATATTTGATTCTTATATCAAATATGTTTATATATATACAAGATAACGACACACTAAATAGAATAAAGAGGGAAAAACAAACCCTACATAACACGTAACTATTAAAAAACACAGAAAAATAGATAACATAAATAGAAAAATCAACCTAAAATAACTTAACCAGTTCTAGTTGTATTTTACGAGTTTATTCATTGAAATCGTAGACAAATTGTTTGAAAATGTTTTAAATATGACGTATGGGTTATTCATATTTGATTCTTATATATATGTTTATATATATACAAGATAACGACACACTAAATAGAATAAAGAGGGAAAAAACAAACCCTACATAACACGTAACTATTAAAAAACATAGAAAATAGATAACATAAATAGAAAAATCAACCTAGAATAACTTAACCAGTTCTAGTTGTATTTTACGAGTTATTCATTGAAATCGTAGACAAATTGTTTGAAAATGTTTTAAATATGACGTATGGGTTATTCATATTTGATTCTTATATATATGTTTATATATATACAAGATAACGACACACTAAATAGAATAAAGAGGGAAAAAACAAACCCTACATAACACGTAACTATTAAAAAACATAGAAAAATAGATAACATAAATAGAAAAATCAACCTAGAAATAACTTAACCAGTTCTAGTTGTATTTTACGAGTTATTCATTGAAATCGTAGACAAATTGTTTAAAAAACAAAAAAAAAAAAATAAAACAAAAAAAAGGGGAACAAAAAAAAACGAATAAGAAAATCAATTATGTTTTAAATATGACGTATGGTTATTCATATTTGATTCTTATATATATGTTTATATATATATACAAGATAACGACACACTAAATAGAATAAAGAGGGAAAAACAAACCCTACAGAACACGTTACTATTAAAAAACACAGAAAAATAGATAACATAAATAGAAAAATCAACCTAGAAATAACTTAACCAGTTCTTGTTGTATTTTACGAGTTATTCATTGAAATCATAGACAAATTGTTTAAAAATATTTTAAATATGATGTATTATTCATATTTGATTCTTATATATATGTTTATATATATACAAGATAACGACACACTAAATAGAATAAAGAGGGAAAAAACAAACCCTACATAACACGTAACTATAAAAAACATAGAAAAATAGATAACATAAATAGAAAAATCAACCTAGAAATAACTTAACCAGTTCTAGTTGTATTTTACGAGTTATTCATTGAAATCGTAGACAAATTGTTTGAAAATGTTTTAAATATGACGTATGGGTTATTCATATTTGATTCTTATATATATGTTTATATATATATACAAGATAACGACACACTAAATAGAATAAAGAGGGAAAAAACAAACCCTACATAACACGTAACTATTAAAAACACAGAAAATAGATAACATAAATAGAAAAATCAACCTAAAATAACTTAACCAGTTCTAGTTGTATTTTACGAGTTATTCATTGAAATCGTAGACAAATTGATTAAAAATGTTTTAAATATGACCTATGGGTTATTCATATTTGATTCTTATATATATGTTATATATATACAAGATAACGACACACTAAATAGAATAAAGAGGAAAAAACAAACCCTACATAACACGTAACTATTAAAAACATAGAAAAATGGATAACATAAATAGAAAAATCAACCTAGAAATAACTTACCAGTGCTAGTTGTATTTAACGAGTTATTCATTGAAATCGTAGACAAATTGTTTGAAAATGTTTTAAATATGACGTATGGGTTATTCATATTTGATCTTATATATATGTTTATATATATACAAGATAACGACACACTAAATAGAATAAAGAGGAAAAAACAAACCCTACATAACACACAACTATTAAAAACACAGAAAAATAGATACCATAAATAGAAAATCATCCTAGAAATAACTTAACAGTTCTAGTTGTATTTTACGAGTTATTCATTGAAATCGTAGACAAATTGTTTAAAAATGTTTTAAATATGACGTATGGGTTATTCATATTTGATTCTTATATATATGTTTATATATATACAAGATAACGACACACTAAATAGAATAAAGAGGGAAAAAACAACCCTACATAACACGTAACTATTAAAAAACATAGAAAAATAGATAACATAAAAAGAAAATCAACCTAGAAATAACTTAACCAGTACTAGTTTATTGTACTTAACTTTTTTTACCCTTTAGAGTTTCCTGCTTTTCCCTTTGCCTCTTACCTCTTTCTTCCATTTTACGAGTTATTCATTGAAATCGTAGACAAATTGTTTTAAAATGTTTTTAATATGACGTATGGGTTATTCATATTTGATTCTTATATATATTTATATATATACAAGAGAACGACACACTAAATAGAATAAAGAGGAAAAAACAAACCCTACATAACAGCCGTAACTATTAAAACACAGAAAATAGATAACATAAATAGAAAAATCAACCTAGAAATAACTTAACTAGTTCTAGTTGTATTTTACGAGTTATTCATTGAAATCGTAGACAAATTGTTTAAATGTTTTTAAATATGAAGTATGGGCTATTCATATTTGATTTCTTATATATATGTTTATATAGATATACAAGATAACGACACACTATAGAATAAAGAGGGAAAAACAAACCCTACATAACACGTAACTATTAAAAACACAGAAAAAATAGATAACATAAATAGAAAAATCAACCTAGAAATAACTTAACCAGTACTAGTTGTATTTTACGAGTTATTCATTGAAATCGTAGACAAATTGTTTGAAAATGTTTTAAATATGACGTATGGGTTATTCATATTTGATTTTTATATATATACAAGATAACGACACACTAAATAGAATAAAGAGGGAAAAAACAAACCCTACAAAACACATAACTATTAAAAAACATAGAAAAATAGATAACATAAATAGAAAAATCAACCTAGAAATAACTTAACCAGTTCTAGTTGTATTTTACGAGTTATTCATTGAAATCGTAGACAAATTGTTTAAAAATGTTTTAAATATGACGTATGGGTGATTCATATTTGATTCTTATATATATGTTTATATATATACAAGATAACGACACACTAAATAGAATAAAGAGGGAAAAACAACCCTACATAACACGTAACTATTAAAAACACAGAAAAATAGATAACATAAATAGAAAAATCAACCTAGAAATAACTTAACCAGTACTAGTTGTAATTTACGAGTTATTCATTGAAATCATAGACAAATTGTTTAAAAATGTTTTAAATATGACCTATGGGTTATTCATATTTGATTCTATATATATGTTTATATATATACAAGATAACACACTAAATAGAATAAAGAGGGAAAAAACAAACCCTACATAACACGTAACTATTAAAAAACAAGAAAAATATAACCATAAAAAAAAATCATCCTAGAAATAACTTAACTAGTCCTATTGTTGTATTTTACGAGTTATTCATTGAAATCGTAGACAAATTGTTTGAAAATGTTTTAAATATGACGTATGGGTTATTCATATTTGATTCTTATATATGTTTATATATATATTTTAACCAAGATTAACGACACACTAAATAGAATGAAGAGGGAAAAAACAAACCCTACATAACACGTACTATTAAAAACACAGAAGAATAGATAACATAAATAGAAAAATCAACCTAGAAATAACTTAACCAGTTCTAGTTGTATTTTACGAGTTATTCATTGAAATCGTAGACAAATGGTTTAAAAAATTTTTTAAATATGATGTATGGGTTATTCATATTTGATTCTTATATATATGTTTATATATATACAAGATAACACACACTAAATAGAATAAAGAGGGAAAAAACAACCCTACATAAACACTAACACGTAACTATTAAAAAACACAGAAAAATAGATAACATAAATAGAAAATCAACCTAGAAATAACTTAACCAGTTCTAGTTGTATTTTACGAGTTATTCATTGAAATCGTAGACAAATTATTTAAAATGTTTTAAATATGAGGTATGGGTAATTCATATTTGATTCTTATATATAAGGCGCCTTGTTTATATATATACAAGATAACGACACACTAAATAGAATAAAGAGAAAAAACAAACCCTACGATAACACTGTAACTATTAAAAAACACCGAAAAATGGATTAACATAAATAGATAAATCAACGAAAAATCACTTAAACCAGTACTATTTGTATTTTACCCGAGTTTTTTCATTTGATAATCGTGTGGAGAACGAAATTTTTTTTAAGAAATGTATTTTTAATAGTGATCTATGGTTTTGATTCCATGATTTGATTCTTATATATACGTTTTATATATATTATTGACAAGATTACGCACCCTAACTCGAATAAAGAGGTAAAAAACCCTGACATAACACGTAACTGTAGTAAAACCACAGAAAAGAGATACATAAATAGAAAACACCTAGAAAGAACTGAACCAGTACTATGTTGTATTTACGAGTTAGTTCATTGGAACTCCGTAGGACAAATTTGTTTGAAAATGTTTTTAATATGACGTAAATGGGTGTTTTCTTGCATATTTATTCTTATATATTATGTTTTTATTATTGATACGAGATAAACGCACACCAAGTAGAATAAGAGGGAAAAAACAAACCCTACATACCACTAACTATTAAAAACACAAGAAAGAGAGAACCTATAGAATATAAAAATCATCCTAACATACTTAACTCAGTTCTAGTTGTATTTTACGAGTTATTCATTGAAATCGTAGACAAATTGTTTAAAATGTTTTAAATATGACGTATTATTCATATTTGATTCTTATATATATGTTTATATATATACAAGATAACGACACACTAAATAGAATAAAGAGAAAAAAAAACCCTACATAACACGTAACTATTAAAAAACTTAGAAAAATAGATAACATAAATAGAAAAATCAACCTAGAAATAACTTAACCAGTTCTAGTTGTATTTTACGAGTTATTCATTGAAATCGTAGACAAATTGTTTTAAAATGTTTTAAATATGACTATGGGTTATTCATATTTGATTCTTATATATATGTTTTATATATACAAA
>NW_026112914.1:0-53785 GCF_024323335.1 Lathyrus oleraceus
TTTTGTTATTTCCAATTATATAAACCTAAACTTAAATTACAAATCCCCTTTTAGTTAATTCTAATTTTGCTAGTTAAACTCATAATTTAGTGAGAAAGCAAGAGAGAGGAAATGGTAATTCTAGAAAGAGAAATTTATAGGGGATGTTTAAGGGGATGAGAAACACTTCTAATATCATGTGTTTATGTGATTTATATATTTAGAGTTGAAGAGGTTAAAAACACTTGGATGAAAATAGAGTTTATTCTTAGGAATATTTAAGGCTAATTTCTTGTAATATTTTTATAATAACATTTTAAGTATATTGAATTTTAGAGTTACTCTCCCTTATAGTATATTGGTTTAATTAAACTAGGTAAATAATTTCATTGTGTAATCTTCATTTAATTGTTTAACATTTTTCTACATGTACATTAATTTCCTTAAGGCCATTTAGTTTGGTTACCGTTTTCTTTGTCCCACGCATAGAAAAGGTTTACGTGTGGTTCAACCTTTAAATTTTACCACAAATGGCATCCACATAGGGGAAATGGGTTATGTTTACAAATAAGCACTCTGAGTTCTAAATTGGACATCTAGAACTTTTATGGAGACAAACATTTAAACTCTGGAAGATAAAGATGAAAACAATTTTAACTTTAAAAAAGCGTGCATAAGCATTGTAGGGCGAGACATTGATGTTCACAGATGAAGTTTTAAGGGATATTTTTAGAGAGAAGGACTAAGACTTTGATATGTGTCAAGTTTAATCATTGTATATAACTAATTTCCTGGCTCACAAATTATGTCTGAAACAACAA
Organism: Lathyrus oleraceus; assembly: GCF_024323335.1. Lineage (NCBI taxonomy): Eukaryota > Viridiplantae > Streptophyta > Magnoliopsida > Fabales > Fabaceae > Lathyrus > Lathyrus oleraceus. The sequence continues at coordinate 801 of NW_026112914.1, forward strand.
GTGTACTCGTTATAAATGGTAGAGAACAAATCCATTTGGGAGTAATTCATAGAATTTTTCAATGTCATTTTCTTGGAGAATATTAAAGCGAAGATTAATGATGAGGACAAGAATCTAATATTATTAACCTTATTAGACAAATCCTTTGAGCATTCATAGAATACTATTATTTATTGTAAGGAAGGTATTGTCATCATGGATGAAATTAAAATAGTTACTGTTGGTGTAAGCCCTAGAGGCCAATATTTTTGGTACTTGTATCAAATTATTTATTAATAATAAAAGGTTTTTTATTTATTATGTTTGTCTAATAAAGTCCCTAGAATAGATAGTCCGTTTAATGTATCAAGTGTGACTTAATCATGAGATCACATTAAACATAAAAACACTATTCTTAAAGTATCCATAGTCGAGCTTTATTGTGAAGTGGGATAACATTAAAGCATTAAGACTATTATGTATATAGACTGATGATCACATCTCATGGATCATAAATAAGGAGTTATCAAGTCTTAAACATAGGTATGAATATTAAGAGTAATATTTATACTGGATTGACCCGCTATGAGAATACTATATAGAATGTTATGCAAACTGTCATAAGTTATTCTCATGGTGATAATGGTGTATACCACCCTTCGACCTGAAACCACTATGGACCCTAGATGTAGAGTCGAGTGCCTTATTGTCGATCAAACATTGTCCGTAACTAGATGACCATAAAGACAGTTGATGGGTACTCCACGAAGCATGCTAAGGGACATGAGTGACCTAGATGGAATTTGTCCATCCTACGTAACAAGATAAATGTCTATGGGCCCAATATTGAACTGGACAAGGATGACACGGTCTATACCTTGTGTTCAATATAGACATAAGGGCCAAAGGGTAATTGTATACATAAGTATTATCACAAAAGGATTTGTCAGATCACATGACATTTTTGTGTCTTGGGTAGCAGTGATGTGTTGCTAGATAGCGCTCACTGTCTATTATGTTAAATACATGATTTGATATAATTGTCAATGTTTTGAAACCTACAGGGTCACACACAAAAGGACGGATTAATGAGAGATAGAATAACTAAGGAACACCATAAGGTATGGTGCACTTAAGTGAATTGTAGAACATCGTAAGGTACAGTGTACTTAAGTAGAATACGAAATATGGTAAGGTACCACGCGCTTAAGTGATTTTGGCATATTATAAGATATGGGCCACATACACTTAAGTGGGCTTTTTAGCTTGCAGCCCACATAAGTGGTTCTATAAATAGAACCCTTGTGCAGAAGCATTTGTGCAGTTGCAATTTCGTTTCTCTCTCTCCCTCACTCAAAACCTTCATTCGTAGCAGCTAGCACTGAGATTGAAGGAATCCGTTCGTGTGGACTGAGTAGACGCGTTGTCATCGTTCAACGTTTGTGATCGCTCCGTAGATCTGCATCAAAGGTTATAATCGCCACAAGAGGTAATGATTTTATCACTGATCATGCTCATTCGTAAGGATCACTAAAGGAGAAATTTTAAATTCTGCTGCGTTTTGGATCGCTCTTCTCCTTCAGTTACAATGTCCAAGGAGCTTAAATTATGAAATACTTGAAGGTCAATAATAATTGTGAAGACTTATGTATCTTAAGATGAGGGGTAAGAGTGAAGGGAAGTCCAAATCCAAGGGTTTTGATAAGTCAATGTTAAAATGTTTTATTTTTCATAAAATTGGCCTCTTCATGATGGATATCCTAAGGGAAGGAAATTAAGCTTTTTTTCATATTGTAGTTGTCTCAGATTTGGATGGTTATGAGAGAGTTGTCGTACTAGTGGTGTAAAGTTTACATACTAAAAATAGTTGTGTCAAGAACTCAAGATGTTCTTATTAGATGTTCCAAATGAAAGAATACCTTGATACTCTAGTCTATTGCACTAGATTTGAACATGGGGTGTTGAATTAACTGCATGGTGCATGTACTATGGCTGAAGGGTTTAAAATGTATGAGCTATATATTTTAGATGGTTCCACTTTTGTATTGGTCATACATCATTAGCTAGTGAAGACTATCATGGAAAAAACAATTTGTGGGATTTGAGATCAGGGCATGTTAGTGAGAGAAAATCTAACAAAGGCCTTGTAGGTTATTTCAGAGTATTTTAATGAGTTTTGCAGGAAACAAATTATAAAGAGGCATATAATTGTTATTGACATTTTTCTTAAAGTTAGGTTCCAAAGAGTTTATGGGGAAATGCTTATGATAAATTATCTTATATGATCGACATATATCCATTTACAAGAAAAGAATTCAAGTCACTTGTAGAGGTTTATAGTAGGAAACCAGTAGAGTACTCAAACTTAAAGGTCTTCAAAGCTTTTCTATTTTCATAAATCAATATATACCAACTTGATTCTAAGGACGTGAAGTGTGTATTCTTTGGTTATTATGAAGGTTTAAAGGGTTACAGAGTATGGAAGACGGAAATTAGAGGATCAAGATTTAACATTTACATACATGTTACTTTCGATGAGACCCGTACGAGGAGGAAGAGTAAAAACCTAAAGGTTAAAGAATCCAAAACGCTAATGGAGAACACTCAGATTGAGGTGGAGGTTCATTATAGGAATATTTAATATAAAGAGGAAGGTAAGGCTCTTACTCCTTGCTCTACTGAGGGGAAGTTTACAATGACCCCTATTATCATTTGATTCGTGATAGAATAAGGAAGGAAATTGCATCATCACATATATATGTTTATGCTAAATTTAATTTTTATACTTTGAATATAAGTGAATGGTTACAAGACATGAAACTAAATATCATTAGGGAGGAATTAAAATGCAAAGAGAGTCAAAGATGGGTAAACATGGTGATTGATTCAATGGTGAAAAATCATGAGTGTAGTCTTGTGAGACTACCTAAGAAACAAAGGGCGATTGAATGCAAGTTCCTAGATCAAGGTTCAAGTATTTCTTGGGCTTGATCAATTTTTTGGATAACAATTTAAGCTTTTCAAGGATCACCAAGATGGTTGATTATAATTGACATCACCATTGATTTTGGGTCAAAGTGGATAATTATAGAAGTAAGCCTCAAAATCTCAAGTCATGAAGTATAAAAAAACAGTTTTATAAAGTCTAGTTTTCCGATGAGTCGTCGATCAATGAAGGAGCCACAAAAGAGTTCTAAAGGGAGTTCTTCTTGCAGCAAAAATGGAGTTTTATAAGCGAGAAATGGTCGATGAAAGTTGTCAAGTCACAGGTTAGTTCGGTTGTAGATGAGTTCATTTGAGTCGTGCTTTGGGTCTGAATTTAATCTTTAGGGTTTTGAAGGTTATAAATATGGATATATGTCACTTTTATTAACATGAGAAATAAAAATTAAAGATGTGGTCATCATAGTGAGAAAAACTTAGAGAGACAATGATGGAAATTGTTAAGATTCGTTGTTCTAAGAATTTAACAGACCTTTGGAGAAATCTATGGGGATTGGGAAATACATCTAAATACCTTGAATTTGTTTGATTCATATATTTATAGCTGGAGAGATTGGAAAACACTTAGGTTGAAAATACGGTTTGTTCTTGAGATCTTTGAAGGCTATTTTATCGTAACTCATTTGTATTCTCCTTTAAAAACTTTTGAAGTATAATCAATTGGAGAGTTCCTCTCTATCCCATAGTAGATCATTTTGATTGAACTGGATAAACAAATTATATGTGTACTCCTATTTTATCTGTTTCTTACGCAAGTGGTTGCTAACATTATTTTATGTGTACGTTAATTTTTCTTGAGGCCATTTATTTTGGTTGCACTGCTCTTGGTCTCACACATCAAAAGGTGTGAGTGAATTGTCCTCTTAGAAATGTTTTGAATGATGTCAAAACCAAGACACTTAGTATTTGTGTGCATTGGACCTTATCCTCTATGTCTAGATGTTCATTTTCATCTTAGGGTACTTAAAATCAGGTTAAAAACATTTTTACAAGTCAAATTTATGTTTTTATGTTAAAAATAAGGTTATAGGTCAACACATCTAAGCCATAGGTCGACACAAACTGAATACTGTTCAAAATCAAAGTTGTTGTCTTCTATGTGTTGACACACAATGTCCTTAGGTCGACACATAACATGTTTAGATCGATGATGACAGTTTGTCATTACATTATTTTTATGAGTATTTGCAATGAATTCGATGAAATTCCAAGTTAAAGATGAGCTAAATATGAAGAAGTATGAAGAAACAATGCAAAGCCAAGAAATCGGGAAGAAATTATGAAGAAACGAGTATTTTTCAGCATAATTTACATATTGACGTATGTCCAGTAAATTGATCATATATTGAGTTCCCTAACAATTTTTTTTTCTGATATGTGCAGAAGGACTATAACATATTGCTCGCGGAATTTTTAGTTCAAAATCCCCAATATAATCCAATAGGTTCAACCCCGATTGGTGATCGTGTGGATCTTTATTTTTAGAATTTATTAATTGTCGGGAGAGGGCCTAACGATGTTTATTTGGTGCTGGATCTTTGGCCAGAAACTACAGACTAGGGAATAGAATATGATTTAAAAGAGTTGCTAATGGGGAAGGAAATTCACATCCACAACAATTGACACCCCAAATGATGAAAGCAGTGCGACAATTGGCGCTAACTGAGGCGAGACGCGAGGCGACCGAACATGAGTCTACGATAAATGCCCAAATGGAGGAAGTGAAGAAGAGACAAATTGAGATGGAGAAAATAATGTGATAATTATTCTCACAAAGAGGGAATCAAACAAATAACTCAATGGGGTGATGTGGATGATGATGATGATGTGGATGAAGTTATGGATGATGATGAGGATGCTGATGTTGATTGATTTTTTTAATTGTTATTTTACTTTAAAATAATAATTTTTGAAAAATATTTATAATTATTTTGAATTTAACCATTTTTAATTGAAATTTATATTTTTAATTATTATTTGAAAATATTTTTATTTTTAATTATTAATTGAAATTAATATTTTTAATTATAAATAAAGTTATAAAAAAATTATTATTAATTTCGTATTTTAATTTTTTTTTAATAAAAAATTAATCTATGACATGGAAAACACGACGCTAATTAAAAATAAATTTTAAATTTAGTGGCGTAGAAAATGGGACGCAAAACTGATATTTGTGTCATGAAATTCACGTGGCAAACTTGTTAACTTGAATTGCAGCAGAATTTTGTGACGTAAAAATCATGTGGCAAAAGTTTGTGACGTGAAAATCACGACGCTACGTTGTGATGTGAAATTCATGTGGCAAAAGAGTTGTCACAACTGCTCCTGTCTTATGAATAACTAAGATGCTAATGTAGCTTTGTGACGTGATTTTCACCTTTGTAGCGTGAAAATCACGTCGCAAATGACTATTTTTTTTTGTAGTGTGAACACATGAATAAACATGGAGGAAATAATAATGGAAACGTAAATATTGTGTAAGAAGATTTTGAATCATCTGATGTTCTTTTGGTTTCAAGCAGCAATTCTAGGAAGCCATGGATTACGGATTCAGGGTGTACATGGAACATAACCAATTCGTGTTCTTCTTTTTCCTTCTTTTCTATCTTTCGTAAAACTGTAATGAGGTTCATGTGTTTGTTCAAGAAACTCAATCTTTTTCATAGTTTTATTTGTTTCTGATACGGCGATTGTCACATCAACAAGTAGCAAAATTATTGAAGTCAAACTTAATAATTATGACAAGTCTGATAGATTTTTAGTAGTAAATTTATTAAAGAAACTAAATATAAAATCAATGAGTGGAAGTCTATCAAGTGTGTTTCAAACATTGGCAACTACTTGGGTCTTCCTGTCTAATTTGGAAAATCCAAAAGGGATTTGCGTATGTTTTGGAGAGAATTAGAGGTAAATTTAATGGAAGGAAAATTACTTATTTTATGCATAAATGACTATCTTAATTAAAGCCGTTGTCGATACTATTTCTAACTATATTACGACTGTTTTTAAATTTTCAAAAAAGCTATGTGATAACATGAATAGATTAAGCCGCAATTATTATTGGAGAACTAAAAATGATGAAAGAATATATGATGGACCAGTTGGAATAAGTTTTGCTTTAATAATAACATATAGGTATTTTGTTTTATAAAAATAATTGTTTTAAAAAGTTGTTGTTAGAGGGTAGGGAATAATAATAACATTAATGTGTGGAAAGATTCATGTCTACCATATCAAAGTTGGTTTAAAGTACTTACTTGGATACCCATGTATTTTGAGTCAGGGGCCTAATTGAGTCATTGGATAATAACAGTGATTTCTTTTCTGATACTTATAACCATAAAACTTGTTGTCACTTGGTTGGACCAGCATCCCTAGGATGATCTCATTCTCTGTTTGTTGTTTATTTTCGGATTTGATAAGGACAACGTCATCTATGCTCTTATGAATGCTTTTATTTTACATTTTTAACCAGGTTTACATTTCTAATTTTGATTTACATTATTGAGAAAGTGTGAGTAGCGATTAAGAAAAATAAATAGAGTAAACTACTATTACTAATGCCAGCTCTATACTTTCTTCAAAATCAATTTTGAAACTAAACTTCTTTTTGCTTGCTTTTATGTTTTGATTAGTTTACAAAAACAGTTTAGCTTATTGATCAGCAATAAGCACTTTTTCTAAGTGTTTGTGTGATACGTAAGAAATAGCTTATGAGATGTCTATCAATTGTTTTAACTTATGAAAACTGCTTTGTAGTTTATATAAGAATAATAAGTGGTTAATTGATGTGTATATACAAATTAATTAATTCTTTGCTTATGCTTTGTTTTTGTGGAACTTTGATTTAGGTGCTGATGTAGCAGGAGATGTAATAAAACAATGTGGGACTCATAGTCATTAGTTAAAGGCATGCATTTGTAACAAACTGCAATAAATTGAACATATATAAGTATAGCTTTATCATATGTAGATAACTTGTTTCATATAATGCATCAAAACTTTATTGTTCAAAATAAAGATCCAACCTACAACCTGTCGAATTTCTGCATTTTTGGTTCAGTAACACAGTTATAGAATGAAGTGAGCATGGTAGAAAAGAGGAGTTGCAGGGTTGAGAGAAAGACAAGCTTTATTATTGTTGGAATCTGATTATTTCAGAATGTTTTTAAATAAGTCTCACATCATTTTTTTATATAATGTGACAAATCTTTATATTGTTGGAATCCGATTATTTTCTGCATTCTTGAAATAAAATTATATTTATAAAATAAAATTAAAAATTAAAAAATTATATTTATATAAGTTTTAGTGTCACCTACAAATTCGTAGATATAATTTTTACAACTTATATAAAATTATGATAAGATATAATACATGTGATTAAAATTTTGTATCTAACTAGAAGATATAGTGACATTCAATCTAATGTCACACCAAATCCCTTTAGAATCGATGCTAAAGGTGGGTGTCGCTAAAAGTTTTGCGGAATTTTACCTACACATATTTGACTTTTAATTATAAACAATGATTATCACAAAAAGAAATCAATTTTCTTGTATTGAAGGCCTTAATTAACTACAACACGTGACTGATAAATATAGTTATAAACAGTTAAATATCCCAATACATGTTTAAGTTGTTGAACCAAATTCATAATAATAAAAAATAGCTATCAAGTTATGGAAAGTAATTATAAATGAAAAGCAGTGCTAACTAACATCTTTCACATCTGCAAAATTGGATGATACTTTTTCAGCAGAAACTTTATATGACAACATGGCACAATCAATTATTTGACAGAATGGTAACTTTGTTTTAGCTTCATATACCTAATTAGACTCTATCATCAGAGCCAATTCATTTCAAACTATAATAAATTAAATAAGATAGTATAAAGTTGATGTTATTACTCTTTCAATAAGTAATGGAAAGAATAATCTTAGCATAAGGTTGGAATTGAATTGAATACAGAAGTAGCAACAGGAGCATATATTAAACCCAAACTTCCCAACAAAACTAGTTATTATAAGATCAAATCATCTACATTCATTCAATAACATAAAAATAACACAATCTACAGGTGAAAATCAATAAGGTGAAAATCAATAATCATATTAAATCTAAAACTTACTTATATCATTAGTCAGGCATCAAATTACATGACAGTAGAATATAATTCATTCTCTTTCAACATAAACATAAACAAATAACAAGCAATGGCACAATATTACTCATTCTTTTTCAATATCATTAGTCGGGAGCTCGTTCAAATCAAAGTCTCGAACGACTCTTGACACGCCTGTTTCAACATCATGCGTCTGGAGCTCGTTCAAATCAAAGTTTCCAACAACTCTTGACTCCGCTGTTTCACCTTCGCTCAAGTTCTTCTCCTCCTTCCCCACTGTTTCATCAATACCATCACTTGTTAGCGGCACAAATGGTTTCTGCATCATCTCAGTTTCATTCCCATTGCTTGAAATTTTCATCCTCTTATACGAAACTCCATGGTGAATAAGATATATCCTGCTCCTTTTCTTGGTATTATACGATCTTGGTGGCAGCAAACTTACCAAGTCAACAGCTGGTAACTCTTCTTGTTTAAGAGGTTCCAATGCAGCAGGTGGATGATGAACGGTACCTTTGAAAACCCTAGTCCATGAATGTCTTTTCAGTTTGACATCATGATTATTAGGATAACTTGGAGAAGAAGATAAAAAGAAAGTGATCTTGATAGTTCTGTGAGCCTTATCATCATGTATCTTTTGTTTGTTGGAGCGATGACAAGTCTTGTGACCGTCGAGTGCTTGGCATGTGCTGAATACTTTGGGACAGAACTCACATTTGTAGACATGCCGTTTCTCATCATATTCTGAGTTTATGAAACGAAGGAGGCGAAGAAGATTTTGCCATGATGACGACGCAATAGCAGGGTTTCGATGTTTGGAGAAACAAGAAAGTACTCTTGTTTGTAAGCGGTGGAGAGTGAGACAGTGAAAGAAAACACAAAGCGTCGTTTAAGTAATAGGGTTTGCTACTTTCTAGTTTAAAAGTCTTACCAAAATCACTTTTAAGGAAACTAAGATTTAGTTAAAATAATCCCTATACTTAAGCCTCAAATTTCAATACATATGCAGATAAAATAATCACTTTTAAAAGTCTTACCAAAATCACTTTGCAATAAATCTTTAGGTTTAAAGAAAGATCTAATTAAGTCTCTTTATTAAACCATTTTGAATATCACATTAAATTATATTTAAAATATTCATTACATATCGCAAACTAAGATTTGTGGAAACATAAGCTTTTTATTTTATTTCTAGGCTTTAATTATAGAGTTTTCTACTTTCTAAAATCACTTTCAAATAAATCTTTATTTTTAAGGAAAGATCTAATTAAATATCTTTAATAAACCATTTTGAATATCACATTAAATTATATTTAAGATATTGATTACATATCAAACTAAAATTTGATGGAGTTACAAGTAGGTTAAATATACAAGTTAAGTATATTACTATATTTATTATAAGAGTATGTTTTAAAGACTTACCCCAAATTTTTTCTTTTTTATAATTTTATGTTTTTTATTTTATTTTAATATTTTTTAGAAAAACATGTTATAAATCCGTGAAGTAAATTGACGAACCTAACAAGATGAATCTAATGAGATGAACCGAGTTGTTCGTGAATTTAAAATGAGTCGAATTTGAGTTTTAAAAAAATTCATGTCAAATTTGAGTCTAGTTTTGAGTTGAACCAATTATTATCGAGTCGAGATGAGTAGGGGCGACTTTGGTTCGACTCGACTCATTTTCAGCCCTAGTTATTGAAAACTTTCAAGATCAATTATTGGGGAGAGAACTAGGTCACTTCTTTTAGACTAAACCTCCATAAATCTCATATGTCATATCTCTTCCATTGACTTTTTATTTTCCACTTATTTTATTTACATTGATTTTTCGCTACCTATCCAAACGTTTCTTTTGGAAAAAGATTTAACTTTGGTTTAAAAAATAATTATGTTTTAAACTATAAATTTTCAAACCCCCAAAATTTAACACACACACCTCTTGTGTGAGGAGTCATAATTTAGTTAATTCTAATTTTGTTTTAGTTAACTTATAATTTAGTTAGAGAGAAAATGGTAATCCTAGTAAGAGAAATTTATAGGGATGTCTAAGGGGATTGAGAAACATTTCTAAACATCATGTCATTTTTGCTCTGACGTACTTCCAGAACCCACATGCCATTCCCTAGCATTATTTCAAGGCTCATTGGTGTCTCCTAAAATTCAGTTGTCACTAGCATTATTCCAAGCTCAGTTGTTACTAGAACCCATTTTAAACCTAATTTTTGTTTGCATCATTGTCATTCCATTTGTAAATACAATCGTAATTGGTATCTAAAGTTTGGTTGTCGTTAACATCATTTCAAGTCCAGTTGTTGCTGGCAAACTCCGTTGCAGGATGCAATTGTTTTACCAATGCCTTCGGTCAAGTCCAATTGTTGTTGGCAAAATCCATTAAAAGCTTATTGTAATTCATTCTTTATGGTGAAAGTTCAATTATCATTGGCACTTATCCGTTAAAAGCTGGTTGTAATCCATTGCTTACGGTCAAAGTCCAATTGTTGTTGTACAGAGAGTTTGATTACCCTGTCTTTCCTGATGGTTCCGTGAAAGTCATGAGTGACTCTTCATTTTAAGGAATTCCCAAAAGCTTGGATGTTATTCTTGTTGAAAAACTCCAATGATGTTTGTTTTGATTGATTTCTTCATAAAGAATCGTCATAGTTTATTTTGTGTGGATGACTTTCTAATGAGAAAACTCCAATGTTTTGTGTGGATGATCTTCTAATGAGAAGACTCCAATGTTTTTTATGGATGACTTTCTAATGAGAAAGCTCCAATGTTTTATGTGGATGATCTTCTAATGAGAAGACTCCAATGTTTTTTTATCGATGACTTTCTAATGAGAAAACTCCAATGTTTTGTATGGATGGTCTTCTAATGAGAAGACTCCCATGTTTTTTTATGGATGACTTTCTAATGAGAAAATTTCAATATTTTGTGTGGATGACTTTTTAATGAGAAAGCTCCAATATTTTATGTGGATGATCTTCTAATGAGAATACTCCAATATTTTTTTTATGGATGACTTTCCAATGAGAAAATTCCATTGCTGTAGTATGGATGATATTCTAATGAGAAGACTCTAATTTATTCTTGTCTTGGATAATTTCCCTATTAGGAATCTACAAAATCTATGATTGGATGAATTTCTTATGAGAAATCTCCAGAACTGACAAATATACTCTAAAGTGTCGTCAGTTCGTGTTTAAACCTGTTGATAAAACTCTCTTTGATTTTTCCCAAGTATTGTTAGGTCATGTCTGAACCTGCGGGTGAAACTTTCTTTGAATATTTCAATGTTGAGATCATGTATGAACCTATTGGAATTTTCCTTGATTTTCTAGTATTGTCATGAACCTAATGTTGAAACACTTTGAATTTTCCAATGCTGTCAAGTCATGTATGAACCTAATGTTGAAACACTTTGAATTTTCTAATATTGTCAGGTCATGTATGAGCATGTTGATGGAACTTTCTTTGTATGTTTTCCAGTATTGTCAGGTCATGTTTGAACCTATTGATGGAACCTTTTGGTATCCTCCAGCATTGTTAGGTCATGTTTGAACTTGTGAATGAAACTCTTTGAATATTCCAAATGGTCAGGTCATGTATGAACATATTGATTGAATTATTTGATTTTTTCCATTGTTTTCAGGTCCTGTATGAATTTGTTGACTAAACTTTCCTTGATATTCAAGTTGCCATCAGGTCATTTCTGAACCTGTTGTTCAAACCTTCTTTGTATGTTCCATAATGTTGTCAGGTCATATCTGAACCTGTTGATAAGCTATACTTTGAATATTCCCCAGTGTCTTTTCCCTAGACATTTGAACATTTTTATAAGTCAAATTATATTTTTTATGTGAAAAACAAGGTTATAGGTCAACACATCCAAGCCATAGGTCGACACATACTGGATGTTTTTCAAAATCAAAGTTGTTGTCTTCTATGTGTCGACACACAATATCCTTAGATCGACAAATAACATGTTTAGATCGATGATGACAGTTTGTCATTACTGATCCGCTGTCGCGCATGGGTCAAAACGAGTAATTAGAAAACTGTAGTTTAGCGGAAGCGACAACTCGAGTATCGTATCGTAAAGATTCTTGTATTATTCTTAACCTAATTAAATCGATTTAAGGGGGGGTTTATGTTTTAGTGGTCGATTTAGAAAACAAAGCAAAAAAAAAGTGATTAAAATAAGCGATTATAAAATAAGTCAATCTACTATTTTCGGTTTTCGGCTAATCACTGGTTTTTACCTACCAATTCCCTAAGCAGCTTCGATCTCTATTCGATTCAAATTCGATTGACAAGCACAATAGATATAATGATAGATTTATATTACTATATTCCAAATTAAGCAAACGGATAAATACAATCGTGAACTAAGCAAACACGGTTTACAAACGCAATTTAACGACAAAGCGACGAAAACGACGATTAATAGTTAGGAAGGCAATCATACAAATTTAATCAAAATCATTCCACAAAATACAGATTAAGCAAATGTAATTTCATAGAATAGAATTGAAAGAGAACGAAATTAAATTGATAGAATAAAAACCTCAAAGCCTTGGAAATTCGGTTACAGCAGATTAACTCTAGGAGATTAGTTCCTCTTCATGATCGCACAAAAGCAAAAAGTTATTGTGAATAATATGTAATTGTTACAGTACCACGGCTTCCCTTTTAAATAGAATAAGGGTTTCACTAATAATTCAAACTGGGCCGGAAACACCTAAATTGGGCCCAACAAATGGCCCAAAAGAAAATATTTCATAAAGTACGAAACCTCAACGAATTATTTTAGATGTCTGCACTCTGAATCAGCCTCTGGCTTCAACATAAAAGTTATATCTCTTTCTCTTAGATTTCCAACGCATGTCATAACTTGCAAAACGGCATCCCGTAGCTCAAGTTATGATCCAAACAGTGGACAGGTATCAAATAACCGCTAAAACTGAAAATAGCAAACAAAAATAGATTAAAGACAAAAATGAACTTAAATCTTAAAACATAATAAAATAGTAAAATAAGCAAAATAAACTAGATAAATTCTCAAGTACAATTATAGAAGAATGCGCATCAAAATGAACTGATCAAATTCCCCCACACTTGAACTTTTGCACTCCGAGCAAAATTACAATTTCAAAAAAAAAGGAAAGAAAACAGAGCATGCACTTCCAAAAGTTTTCAAGATACAAGGTATAAGAATAATTCTAAGTCTAATCTTCAAGAATATGGTGTTAGTAAGCAACTTTTTGTGACATTCAAAGCAAATAATAAAACAGATTACTAAAAAGTACATCAACAACAGTAAGATCCTCACAGGATATAATTCACTCAACTCTAAAGTGTTTAGATTAACTGTTTACACTCAAAGCACAATATAAAAATCAGTACTACCATAAGCTTGAAAGGACTCTAACATCCACAGTTGAAATACATGCACATAAAGATCAAAAGGACTTTTATTTGGTTGTAACGTGGCCAAGGTAAGGGTGAGATAAATCCTAAGGGGTAGTAGGCTAAAATTCAAAGAGATAAAAGAGACTTGAAAGAAACTGCGGGAGTTGAATTTACAAAATATTTCATTCACTTGAACAACTCTATAGCAATTATTTTCTCTTCTCCTTCCTATTTTTATTTTTTTTGAAAGGAGTATGTATTGACATGTATTGGAATATTACAAACATAATTCCTTCTTTTTCTTCCTTTTATCCTTCTATTTTTTCATTCCTTTTTCTTTCTTTTCTATTTTCTTTTTCTATTTTTTTTCTTTTTCTGCCAACTTCTGAAACATTACAAGCATAGCTGTTCAACCCCACACAACTCCAAACAAGACTCTTTCAACCATTTGAATAGGGTGATAACATTGTTTTTCACTTCTCGGCTTGTAATGAGTTTTAAACAAAAAAAAGGATAATAGGCTCAAGGGGGTTTCAAACAAGGGATGATATTATTTCAGGGTTGACTTTTTGGCTAACTGGCTAAAAAACAAAAAATAAAACTGCCTTTATCATATCAGTGTGCACAAGTAAACAACAGCGTCGACAAGAGTCAATTCAAGTTCTAGAGACTAACAAACATGAGTGAATCACACAAGAAAGAAAGAGATGGGTTTTTGTATGTTATCCATATAAGGCTCAAAGCTCACTAGAGTTAATGATCTACTGCTAAATATATACAATTTAGAGTTTAGTCATACCTATCATACTAAAAATGCACATCAAATTTTTCACATCACACCACAAGACTTTAGTCAGGAGAACTAAGAAAAATACTCATAATTATAACTCAAAAACCAAGGGAAAAAACATGCAATTTTTATTTATTTTAAATTTGAACCAAAAACAGAGAAAAACTGAAAACAAAACAAAGAAAATAAAACAAATAAATGTTTCCCTCCCCCACACTTAAAATATGCATTGTCCTCAATGAAAGGACACAACTATTAAATAAGAGTGAGAGGAAAGGAAAGGAGTGCTCCCTGGTCAAGTTGCAGGGTAGGTGGGCTTTTCCAAGGAAAGCTCTTCTAAGAGTGCATATTCAGGCACCACACTTTCATGGAATATCTTCAGGCGTTGCCCATTGACCTTAAAGATTTTATCAGTACTTGGACTTTTTATTTCTACTGCACCATGAGGGAAAATATTAGTAACAACAAAAGGGCCAATCCACTTGGATCGAAGTTGCCCAGCCATAAGCTTAAGGCGGGAGTTAAAGAGTAAAATCTGTTGGCCCACAGAGAATTCCTTCCTAGAAATCATCTTATCATGGAAGTGCTTAGTTTTCTCTTTATAAATCCTAGTTCTCTCATAAGCCTTTAGCCTAAGTTCTTCAAGTTGTTGTAATTGGAGTTTTCTTTCAATACCTGCTTGTTGCATCTCCAAATTACAACTTTTTACCGCCCAATAAACACGGTGTTCTATCTCTACAGGAAGGTGGCATGCCTTACCAAAAACAAGTCGATAGAGGGACATCCCTATTGGTGTCTTAAAAGCGGTTCTTTAAGCCCAAAGTGCATCTTCTAGATGACGGCTCAAGTCCTTCCTGTTTGGTTACACCATTTTCTCTAAGACCTATTTGATCTCCCTGTTTGAGATCTCAGCTTGCCCATTAGTTTGTGGGTGATATGTGGTAGACACTCTATGCACAACTCCATACTTCTTGAGGAAATCTTCCATGGTGCGATTACATAAATGAGTGCCTTGGTCACTTATGATAACTCGGGGGATTCCAAACCTGCAAAAAATACTGGACCTGACAAAATCTGCAACAACTCTAGAATCGTTAGTCCTAGTGGGGATAACTTCCATCCACTTTGAAACATAATCAACAGCAAGCAAAATGTATAGAAAACCAAATGATATAGGAAAGGGACCCATGAAGTCGATTCCCCATACATCAAATACCTCACAGAAAAGCATAGGTTGCTGAGGCATTTCACTCTTACGAGTGATGGTTGTGCCTGTTATTTGGCACTCTTTACAAGTTCTATAGGTCTCATAGGCATATTTAAAAATAGTGGGCCAATAGAAACCTGAGTCTAAGACTTTTCTTGCAGTCCTTTGAGGACCAAAGTGCCCCCCTACTTGAGAAGCATGAGAAAGATATAAAATAGATTCAATCTCATAGTCGGGGACGTATCTCCTAATTACCTGATCACTACCAAACTTCCAAAGATATGGATCATCCCAAACATAATATTTGGCGTCACTCTTGAGTTTGTGAATTTGTGTCCTAGATGCACCTGCAAGAAAAACACCAGCAACAAGATAATTAACAATATCAACAAACCAAGGAGTAACCCCATGCAAAAGTAAAAGCTGCTCATCAGGAAAGTCATCCTGAATGGGAAAAGGATCTTCATCCCTCTCTATCCTGCTCAAATGATCAACCACCAAGTTCTCAGCTCCACTTTTATCTTTAATCTCCACATTAAACTCTTGGAGCAACAATATCCATCGAATCAATCTCGGTTTTGCTTCTGGCTTCTTTAACAAGTATTTCAAAACTGCACGGTCAGTAAAAACAACAACCTTGGAACCTAGCAAATATGATCTGAATTTATCAAGAGCAAAAACAATAGCTAGAAGTTCCTTTTCAATGGTGGTGTAATTAGACTGTGCAGAATCTAAAGTCCTAGAAGCACAATAAATAACATGGGCATCCTTGTCAACTCTTTGTGCAAGGACCTCCCCAACAGCATAGTTAGAAGCATCACACATAATCTCGAAATGGAGGCTCCAGTCAGGGGGTTGGATGATATGGGCGGAGGTCAATGCTTCCTTCAAGAAGTCGAATGCTTTTTTGCAATTGTCATCGAAGTTGAAAGTGACATCATTCTTCAACAAGTTTGACAGCGGAAGAGCTATCTTGCTGAAATCCTTTATGAAGCGCCTGTAAAAACCTGCATGACCAAGAAAAGAACGAATCTCGCGAATGCAAGATGGGTAAGGAAGTGTAGAAATAACACCAACCTTAGTAGGGTCTACTAAAATTCCTTTTTTAGAAATTATGTGACCCAGGGCAATTCCATGTTCGACCATAAAATGGTATTTTTCATAATTTAAAACAAGGTCAATTTCGATGCATCTCTCTAAAACCAAATTTAAACTATTCAAACATGCATCAAATGAAGAACCATAAACAGTGAAATCATCCATAAACACTTCCATGCAATTTTCAATAAAATCAACAAAAATGCTAATCATGCATCTTTGAAATGTGCCAGGAGCATTACAAAGACCAAAAGGCTGAAGGTGAGAAAAACAAGAAAGGGGGGTTTGAATTGTTTTGGAAAATAAGCGTTTTTGCAGAATAAGAACACACAAGATTTTATACTGGTTCGCTTATAACACAAAGCTACTCCAGTCCACCCGGCCAAGGTGATTTCGCCTTCAAAAAGGACTTAATCCACTAATCTTGAAAGATTATTACAACCAACGTCTAAGACAAAGATCTCTTAGTCCTCCCAAGTATTCAGACTACGCAGAGTCACTTGAGGAAAAAAATCAATTTAAGCAAAAGGAATTTGTAATCTAAAGTGCTTCTAAGATTAAGCAATTATTACAGCAAGTAGAGCAAGCAAGTGTTTTCACGTATGAGCAACAACTCGTGAAAAACTAAGAGAGAGAGTAGAGTATTTCTGGGCGTTGAGGTGTATCTCTCAATGAGGTATGCCGTCCTTTATATAGTGGTGAAAGGACCGTTGTAGTGATGGCATAATATTTGTCTTTGATGAGAGTTTAATGCCATTACTTCTGTGTTTCTTGCCATAACCAATTTGTCTCCCTAAATAACTTCTTTCCAAATATACTTTCTTTCCATTTGAAGTTGTTGTTTCTGTTACTCTTTCTGGATTGGGAGATCCTTCGTCAGAATCTGCGTTATCTTTGTCAATCTGAGATTGTGTTGAAGTTACATCAGAGCTTCTGATAGTCCTGGTCTTTTAGCTCATCAAAGTTGATTCCAAAGGAAGTTTAGAGCTTCTGGTATTCTGCTATCCTGTTTTGCTCAGAGTCCGAACTTCTAGAGCGTGCTTCTTCTTCAGATGCTTCTGATCTTCTGGTACTTTGTATCTGATTTGATTCTGTATCTGATAAAGCCATCAGATTACTTTGTTCTTGTTCAGAGTCCTGCACACTTAGAGAAATTTCGTTAGGGTGCCATTTTTGGTTTCATCCTTTGTTATCATCAAAATCCTGGAATCTATTGTAGAACTAATTTTGTTCTTACAATCTCCCCCTTTTTGATGATGACAAAACAATCTTAATAAATAGATGAAACATTCAGATATAAGAATTTATCAGATCAGATAGAAGTGAGCTCCCCTTGAGATAAGCCTGGGAGTTCAGAAGTTCTTAACAAAGCTTCCATGCAATGATGTTTCTAGATACTCTTCTGCAAATATCTGAGTCAAAGAGGGTTAGATAGATTTTTATTGAATAATATGTTTGCAGAGTACTGAAGGTTTTAGATATGTTTTCATCAGAGTTGTTTTTATTTCTCCCCCTTTTGTCAGAATCAAAAAGACTTAGCAAAAATAAAGGAAAGGAAAAAAGTATATATATAAATCCAAATAAGAGCATAAACAACAGAAAGCCAAAAACAGAAACACATAGCAACAAGCAAAAAAAAGATCCTAGGTGCCTAAGGGTTGGGAGGAGGCATCCTCTAAAGCAGTTGGGTCAGCAGATTCTGGATGTTGGCGTTGACTGTGTCCTGTTGATCCAATATGGCTCGGACTTCCTTCTTCTATTTCTGACGCTCCTCATGGGTCTTGAGAACCAGAGGGACAAAGGTAGAGGACTCCCCCTGAGTCAGAGCATTCTGTTCTTCAGCACAGAGAGCTTCAGCTTCAGCAGCGGCTTTAGCTTCAGCTTCAGCAACAGCTTTTGATTCAGCTTCAGCAGGAGCAGCGTCAGCTAGAGCTTTGGCTTCAGCTTCCTTAACCCTTTGAATTTCTTCTTGCCTTGCTCGTTCTTCTGCTTCCTTTCTGGCCTGTTCCTCAGCTTCTCTGGCTAAGCGCTCCTGTAGTCTTGCCTCAGCGTCTCTGATGAAGTCGTTTCTGACTTTCTCAAAGAGGTTCTTTAGCTTAAAGGCCTCAGAGGTCATCCAGCCAATAACTCTGTTCCAGTGTGTCCTAACAGAGGAGGGTGTAACACCTCAAAATTTGCCCTCTTCTCTTGGGACTAGCATTAATATATTGCATATCATTTTTAGGTCATTAGGCATTGCATATTGCATATCATGTGGTTACATTGTGCAAGCCATTCTCCCAAGTCTTGATCAGAAGATGGAGAAGTCTAAGTGCAAGCCTAGGGTTTATTGATTGATCATGGGCCATCTGAGGATTGGACCGTGAATTAGGGTTTCATGATTCTCAATGGATGTTGATCTTCATCTTGATTGCAATGATACATCATCATCATCACGGTTCGATGTCATCAGAAGATTGAAGCTGATTCCTTGAGATTAGGGTTTTGACCACTGGTCAACCTTAATCAGTTGCATTGGGCCAGTCAGGGCATAATCAGGAGATGGGGTCTATGATGTATATGGGGTTCATTCTATGATTATATTGTGCTTATTGAGGCTAGGGTTTCACCCTTGAGCCATTTCAGTTGAAGATTGGGGCTCAGTTGGATCAATGCATTGCCAAATTCATCTGTCAGCTAAAAAGTCAACTGTGGTCAACTGTACATGATCTGATGGATTTGGAGGTGGAAATGAGTTGGATACACTTCATTCATGTTGGAACAAGTGTTATATGACATCTCAAAGCTTAAGAATGGAGAAAATCAAGTCAGGACAAAAACTGCCAAAAATAGAAAGTGACTTATAATGGAAGTTTCCAAAAATGGAAAGTTTTTGACCTCAAAGCCACGTATCCAAGGAAGCTTCAAATGAAAATTTGTTCAACATGAAAGTTGTAGATCTTGTTCTCACCTTTCCAAAAAGTCCAAGAACTTGAAAATCCCATGTATGGTTGGAAAATTAGGGCTCAGTGAAATTCAAAAATGACTCATAATCAGGAGGCCATAATTTCCACATGGTTGGTCCAAATTGCAAGTTCTTTATATGCACAAACTCCATTTGACATGTACTTTCATGATGCATAATTGGATTTTTCCAAAAGTGGTCAATGCAAAAAGTCAAATTTCAACTAGACAGTTAAAATGGACCAAGGGCAAAATTGTCCAACTTGTGAAATAATTGAAATTTTTGAGTGGGAATTTTTGCTACACCTCACAAATGGTATTTAAAAGTTGTTGGAATCATCATTTCATGCCTAAGGTTTGTGGTTTGGAATTTGACTTGAAAAATGAAATTGCAAAATTGGACAAAGTGGCATTACATGGTGAATTTCAAAAATACACATCCAATGAGAGTGAGGCAAGTGGCAACAGCTCACACATGGCATTTGGGAGTTGTGTGAGCTGTCAAAGAGGTGGCAATGAGCTGGCTTATGAAATTCCATTTTTGCCCTCACTTGAAAATTAACATTTTCACTAACAAATGCAATTTGGTTAATTAGCATGGTTAATCATGGTTTAAGCACACATATATATTCCTAATCACATGATAATCATAACAAAAACTCACACATCCCAAAACCAGATCCAAAAACTCTTCATTCTCTCAAATTCCTTCAAGAACACAAAACCTTCAAATCCAAAAATCTTCATCAACTCTTGATCAATCTTCGAAATTCCTTTTGCATTGATCCTCAATCAACATCTCCTTGGACTGTTTGAGCATTTCATCATCCAAATCGCACCAAAACTCGACTGTCCAAAATGCATTCATTCATGGCAAATCGCGATTTGATGCACTAGAAGCAACCTGGACCTAAAGCAATCACTCTATTCACCTTCCTCATCATCCTTCTACATCTGTTTGTGGAAACTAAAGCTCAAGAACACTCGCAACATCACTGCCATTCCAGGTTTTTGATTTTTTCGAATCTCATGTTTGGCTTAATTGTTATATGTATTGTGTAGTGTGTTTCACATAGGTTATCGTGATGCTTTTAGATTTGTGAATGATGAACTGTAGCGTGCGAAATCTGGATTTGAAGATACGAACCAAAACCCTAACCTCATCGATTTGGAAAATAGAGGAACATTTAGGTGAAATTAGGTGGATATTTGGACTCTAGGTTAGAAGACGGTTCCAACGAGTATTAATTTGTTCATTTTGGTTAAGATTGATGGATCATGTGTTCTTCGTGTGCTGGATGAAGAAGAAGAAGTTTTCTGGAAAATTGATGAGTTTGATCCGTTTTTCCATTTAAAAATTTGAATAACCTGTTTCCCTCCCGCGCGCATTGTAATTACAGGAATGCCATTGGCAATTTTAATTAATTAATTTAATTCATTAAAATTCTTAAAAAATCATTAACATGTTAAAAAATTCATAAAAAATCATAGAAAATTCAGAAAAATATGAGAATTTTTTCTTTGACTTCCTTGTTGACTGTAGATGTTTTTTGACCTATTGGTCAAAGTTGTGCATGGTAGAAATTATGTTTGACTTAGGTTTGTTTCACATGTATGTAAATTTGATACACTTTGCCATTTTGTTCATGAAATTCTCATAGTTGCAAATAAATTCTTGAAAATTTTTGTGATGATTGTTGACTGGCTGATGTTTATTTCCATGTAAACTTTATGAATTTTTGATTCCTGGTCATTGAGTTATGAATTTTGGAACTTAGGTGTGACAATTTGTGTCACACCTCATTATGTCAACTTGCTGGATTTTTTTTTAGTGATCTATACTTGTTGGATTAATGTGAAATTTTGCATGATGGTTGATTAACATGTTAAGATTCTATGTGAATTTTTGTGGAATTTTATGTGGCATTTTCAAATTGATTGCTATTTTTCATCTCTGGTGGTTGAATTTACAAGTTCATGTGACATAGGTTGGTAGAATCAATGTGAAATGCTCATATGGTATTGTGTGATCATGAAATTTGATATGCTTGTAATAGACACATGATGTGACATCCCTGTTTTGGTCCCACTCATTTCTTTACTGTTTTCATTAACATGTGAATTTTTGAAGTGAATGCATGTGTTGATGTTGTGATTTGGAGCATATAATTGTGTCTGTTTTTGTTGATTTTTATTGACATGGTTCCCTTTGCCCAATTAAGCTCAAATTTGGTATGCTAGACCTTGAATAGTCCCTGTTTAGGTGTAAATTATTTGAGAATTTTTGGAAGTGTCTTGATGTGGATTTGAATGCAATAGTTCTGTTTGCATGTTTGATGCTTCATTTGAGCTAGTTTGCCTTGTTTTGTGCATAACATGAACATAATGAATGATATGGACATGGGACTAATTGTGTGGGCTTTTGTTTGACATTAATTTGACTTTGGTTAGAGATACCTTGCTGTTTAGGAATTTTTCTTGCTTTTGGACCCTAGGCGTGGCCTAGTGGTCTAGTTGCTAATATTTGCTTGATTTTTCAGGATGAATAGCATAAGGCTCATGGAGAATGATCCAAGTTGATTGAAATGATGTTGTTTGATGTTTGTACACTAACATAACATTGTTTTGTAGGTTGTGAAGCTTGGGCTTGAGCTCATAGCTTGCCTTTGTATGCCTTGGCTTGCATAGTTTGACTGATTAACTTGTTGTTTTCTGATTGGTTGTCTGAGTTATTAACTGGTTAGCTTTTGTACAGGTACCTTTAGTCGCTCTAGTTCTTTTAAGAACTTGCTTGGTAGCCGCTGCTCGGTTGTGTAAACCGCTTGAGGTAGGTCCTCTTGACTTCATGTAGTCTGGAGACCCGGTCTGTTATTTGGCCGGGCAAATAAATGTCTGAAGTCCTCCTTAAGAGGCAATGATTGTGGTTGTTTATTTTTCGTGCCAAGCAGGTGAAAGTCCTCTAAAAGAGGCAATTGGTGGAAGGTAGGGATATGCGATCTATCCCCCACTATTCTGTGAGTCTTCTCCTTGCTCCCATTACATGGTTGTAGCATTGAGATTACAAGCCCAAGATCCGTGCAGTGCACGTTGTGTCAGAGTCTCTGAGTATAGAAGGGTTCCCCCATTCTGGACTCATGCTCATTTGTCAGAAGCTCTCCCTGGTCAGGGATAAGAGCTGTGAGGTCTGATCCTCACTTCATTCTTTCATCTGCTTCACCTTAGCCTCGTAATGTCAAGGTTAAGAGCAAACACAGCCCGTACAGATGACTTGCTGAGGCAGTCAAACCTATTGTGTGAGCCACTTGTTTGGTTATAGTGCGTGCTATGTGGATATCTGTTTGAGATGCTTATTCTCATTTGATGTATGCTTGAATTATTCTGTATGCTTGTGTGCTTGCTTCTTTCCTGGATAGGAGTAGTTTGCTTATGCAAGTAGGATAGAAAACCGAACTTAGGGTAAACGATGCATGACAACACTAGGCTCGAGTCCAGCTCCCTAGTAGTGTGTCGTTCCCCGGTTTCTGGTTAGCAATCTTTTTCCCTTTCAGGGGAACTACATCGCCCTGATCCTCGTGCCAGACGAGGTATGTAGGCAGGTGGTCGTGCGAGACCACTCCGGGCAACCTTTTTCTTTTTTGTGTGTGTTTGTTTGTTATTTGATTGTGTATGTTTGGGTTCGGATGCTGACGTAAGCCCAGTGATTGGCAGTTGGGCTCCACGTTTGCCGTTTTGTGCGTGTTTTGGTTCGGATGCTGACGTAATTCCATCCAGTGGTTGTCGGGCTCCATGTTTGCCACCCTTGCTTGTTTGTATATTTTGTGTTGTTTGGCGTGCGTAAGCCGAACTACAGTGGCTCTGATTCTCGTTCCTGACGAGATATGTAGGCATAAGATGCGATGTCTTATCGAGCTCCCTTCTCTTAACCCAACCTGCGTTCCCTGTGTGTGTGTGTGATGTTTTAGCAACCTTTTCTTTTCTTAGAACGTGGATCCCGTCGAGTACGACGGACGTGAGGGGTGCTAATACCTTCCCCTTGCGTAACCGACTCCCTTACCCTTTCTCTTTGGTCGCGAGACCATTTCCTTTCCAGGTTTCTCTGAGCGTTTCCTTTCCCTATTTTGGGATAAATAACGCACAGTGGCGGCTCTGTGTGTTTTTATTTTTAGCTCGCCGGTTGATTTTTCGCAGGATGCGACAGCTGGCGACTCTGCTGGGGATTTTAGATGTTGACCTGTGCTGGTCCATTGTCCCTGAGCGAGTCCTTCCTAGCGTTCTAGGATAGTTTAGGTTGCTTGTTTTGTGTTATTTATTGCATTTATTATTCTAACCAGTGTATATATTTGCATAAATACTTGCATGCATCATACTATCATGTTGTTGCTATCCTCTGTGCAGGTGGTTCCTCTGTTTTGGGGTGGGTGTTCTGAGTGGGGCTAAAACCCAGGCCCGAGTACACACCTAGGATTAGTGTGGGTCTCACGTTCCTCATTTGCTAAATCAGCATGATGTTGTAACGTGACATACCACAAGCCGGACGAGGTTCATTTGATAGTGCTTTCCATTGTGGAATATTTCACTTTGGTTGAGTTACTTCATCTGAACTATTGACTCTGGTGACCGATCATTTCCCGGATCTTTGGTTTAGACGATCTCAGGAGAGCTACAATGGCACACCCGAAAGGGCAAACCCATTGAGTATCTCCGCCCGATTGTCGAGACTATTATCCGCCTTAGGATAACCTGTCTAGAATTTACCTGTGAGGGGAGGGTGATTCTTTCAGATGCATGTTCAGATGGTGACTCAGATGGTGACTTTTGTTCCGTGGGTCCTATTTATAAGTCGGATTTATGGTCATTTATTGCCGAGACGCCGGAGTGCTGTCCGTGATTTATTAGTGGGGATCCGTTTATTTCAGGATTCCCCGGGTCGAGTTATTTATCAGTGGGGATCCGTTTATTTCAGGATTCCCCGGGCCGATTCAGATGGTTTTGGGTATCTGCTCAGAGATGGTTTGATGATGATGATGATGATGATGATGTATCTGTCTTCCGTTTATTTCGGAACCCTTGAGTTGGATTTGTGGTTACATGTTCCCTCAGATGGTTATGATCAGTTCAGAAACCAGGTTTCAGTGCAGATGATCAGACGGCTTGGAGGATGGCAATGCATTGCATTCATTCATCAGCATCATTACATTTTGCATTTACCTGCATCTAACACATGTTTATCCATATGCAGGGACATTTTTTGATCGAGATCCTGGTTGAGAGACTTTCTGCTGAGATATGAGGACCGGTTTGAAAGACAACGTTGCCTACAGTTTCTTCAACCCAGAGATTGATGAGTTGAGAGATATGATAGCATTGATTACACCCGACCATGTGGGGATGTTCAGAGAGGCATACGGTAGTATCCTGAAGATGGTTTTCAGACTCGGTGACAACGACAGAAGTGCCATTCATACTCTTCTCCAGTTCTATGACCCGGGGCTGAGATGTTTCGTATTTCCAGACTATCTGTTGGGACCTCTGATGGAGGACTATGTTAGTATCCTGGGTATTGCGGTTCAAGATCAGATCCCTTTCTGTGCTATTAGGGGAGAGCCTGATGTCCTTGGGATTTCACGTGCTCTTTATTTGAGTCCGGAAACGGTCAAGGAAGGATTGAAGGAAAAAGGAAAGTCACCCGGTTTTCATTTGAGTTTCTTGGAGGCTAAAGCCAAGGAACATGCTACTATGGGTAATTGGAAGACGGTGTGCGCATTGATTGCTGTGAGCATTTATGGGATTGTTCTGTTCCCCAATCAGAAGAATTTTGTAGACCATAATGCTGTCAGATTATTCATGCAGAAGAACCCTATTCCTACTTTGATCGGAGATGTCTACTACTCAGTGCATAACAAGAATGAGAAGAGGCGTGGGGGCTTGATCAGATGCTGTTCTCAGTTGCTCTTCAAATGGTTCATGGGGTATTTTCCTTCTCGAGGTGCCTTCGTTCAGATTGATCCTAGTGTCAAGTGGTCCTTCAGGTTGATGGGTCTGCGGGCTGATGACATTGCTTGGACTCATAATGGCTTGGCTGGACAGGATTTCATATATAGCTGTGGGAGATTCCCCAATGTGCCTCTCATAGGAGTTCAGGGTTGCATCAACTACAACCCGACGCTTCTCAGGAGGCAGATGGGGTTTGCCATGGAGGTTCCTCCTCTCGAGCGGGAGATTCAGGAGTCCTTTTACTTCTCAGCTGAGGGCGATCAGGCCAAGCTGGTGCAGGTGTCTGGGGCATGGCGCAACATCCAGAAAAAGGGCAAGGTTCCTTATGGTAAGGTCAACTGTCGGTATTTTCCTCTTTTTGAAGATTGGTTGCGGAAGAGGATTGAGCTCACATATCTACCGTTTCCTAGAGGTGACTCTGTGTGTCCTAGGATCGAGGGACCAAGTTCTTCTGTCAGCATGGAAGAATTCCTCGAGATGAAGAGGGCCAGAGATCAGTTACTTATGGAGAAGGCGGAGTTGGAGATGACTGTTGCTCGGTTTCAGGCAGCTAATCAAGAGATCAAAGTGAAGATGGAAGATCAAGACAAGCGGCATGCCCTAGAAGCCAAGCGCTTTGAGATGGATACGGCCTACTATGGGAAGATCAGCCAAGCTTTAGCATCATCCAACAGGGAGCACGACATCACCAAGGAGAAGCTGTCCAGAGCGTCACAGGTCATTGAGGATGAGAAGAGGAGGCAAATCCTTGTCCGAGATCAGAGGGATGCTAGAGCTCGAGTTCTGGCTGCAGAGTGGGAAGCGGAGAAAGCAAAGATCAGGGCTGAGAGAGATCACTACATGGCTGAGAGAGATCACTACTTCAGGCAAATGAAGATTCATCAGAAGGAAGTTGGAAGATTGCAGCAGGAGAATACCGAGCTCAGGTTCGCCGCAGAGTTCGCGAAGATGGTTGATGATATAGGGCCATCTGTGGGACCCTCATCCAGCTAGATCTTTCATTTGTATTGGATTACCGTCAGGCTTGTTGACGGAATTCACTTGTCTGTATTTCTTTCCTATTCTGGAGGATTGTATTTGAATTTTATCAGCTTTGATGTATGACTATGGCACTTATTGTGCACTTTTGGCTATGTGATGGTATTTTTCATTCAGTGGTTGATCTTCAAGCTTTATTTGCTTTACCGTATGCACTCACACAAGCACACACATGGTTGGGGTATTCATGCTAAATCATATATCTCTGATATGAATGGGGAAGTTAAATGCTGAATGTCAGAATATTGCTGCCGGATTATTATTTGTCTCAATGAAGCCAGGATCAAGAGACAAAGTGTTCCTCATGTGGATGAACATTGCATTCATGCATAATAACTTGTTTTCTATTTTGCAGGTGTCAGTTTCTAACCTGTTTGATTGACACAGGAATGATGAATCCGTCCAACGCCGACATTCTCGAGCTGAAAGAGAAGATGGGAGAGCTGATCAGTGTCATGCAAGAGTTCGCCTTGGGGCAAAAGGCGATCGCCGAAAAGGTGGGGAGGATTGAAGACTGGCTGAAAATGGGGAACATGCAAGGAAACGCTTCGTCATCTGGACCGAAGAAATCCTTTGGTAATGACCAGCACAAGGATGAGGGTGAATCGAGTGCTGTGTACGCCCAGAGAGGACACGGTAGGGGTCGTTACTACCAGCACACTGCTGCAGTAACCATCCCTGCTGGTAAACAGTCAGTCTGACAGCAACCTCAGACAACTCCACAGAAGATACAGGGAGCTGGGAGTCAAGTGAAAGGAAAGGGGGTTGATCGTCATTTTGACAAGCCACCCATGACGTATGCTCTTCTGTTTAAAAAGTTGATGGATCTGGGGATGGTTCAGCCAAGGATGTTAGCTCCATTGAGATCAGATCAGAGGCCACCTAACTATAATGAGAACGCCAGGTGTGAATTCCATTCTGGTGCGCCTGGGCATAACATTGAGGGTTGTAGAGCCTTTAAGCATACTGTCCAAGACCTGGTGGAGTCCAAGGCCCTCAATTTTACATTGTCATTGAATGCTGATGCTAATCCCATGCCGGCGCATGGACAGGCGATGGTGGGTGCAATTGCTGAAAATTCGGATCACGCCTGTGTGATGGGTGAAGAGACTGACAGTGACTGCGAGTTGGAATCGTGGATAAAATCGTGCATGGCAGGGGACTGAAAGGCTTAAACAGATCAGCACTGACACTCATCTGGAAGAGTAATGATTTCTGTTTTGATTTTATTTGCATGAAAGCCGTACTTGTTGCCCGACACGCAATGGTTCATTGTAAGGGCCACCTCATGTTTAAATTTGCATTTCTGCATCATTAATAAATGGATGTTTTTCAGTCAAAAAGCGGTGTTCCCTGTTTTTCATTTATTTTTGCAGTTTTAAAACAAATAAAAATGGCAATGTTTGTTTTCATTTTTCTTTTTTGATTTGTCTCGTTCCGAATTCAAAAATAATTCTCCGGATCTCGTTGATAACGATTTGGTTACACCTCATATGACTTCGACAAACCGATCTTTCATGTCAAAGAAGAAGGCGAAGAAGATTGTGATCTGCTGGAATTAGCCAGATCGTTTAAACAAGAGGAGGAAGTGGTTCAGCCGCCTGAGGAGCGGAGTGAGATTGTTATTCCAAGCACCGCCAAGGTCAGAAAGGAAGTGAAAATTGGGGTCGCTTCAGAGGCGAATTGAGAGCTGAATGGTAGCCTTGTTGAAAGAGCATGTGGATGCCTTCACCTGGTCATGCCAGGATATGCCAGGGTCGAATATCGGTATCATTGTGCACAAGCTGCCATGGAGAGAAGACTGTCCTCTAGAGAAGCGGAACGCCGATGCTACTTATCAGAGAGCTATGGTGACTTTGTTTCATGATGTGATTCATCGTGGAGTTGAATGCTATGCTATGACATGATAGCAAAGTCCCAAACAGGAGTGGGGCATCCGGTGGAGATAATTCAAACTGAGGTTGAATTCAAGTAAGTGCACTATCAGAGTGCGGTCCGGTAAGATGTTGGGGTTCATTATAAGTGTCAGAGAGGAATCGAGGTTGCTCCTGCTTAAAAAAAAAAACAAGAAGCACCTGAACCGAGAACGGAAAAAGAGGTTCGTGGTTTCTTAGAAAGATTGAACTACCTGTCATGGTTCACAGCTCATCTAACAACCACGGGTGAACCCATATTCAAGCTGTTGTAAAAAAAAAAAAAAAGATCAAACGGTCAGGTGAAATAATGATTGCCAAGGGGCATTGAAAGAATAAAAGGATAAGTTGCAGGAGCCTCCGATTCTGATGCCTCCTATGGAAAGAGACTGTTAATCTGTACTTGACAGCCTTCGAGGGGTCTACGAGGTGTATTGGGTCAGCATGACGCGTCTTGTCGACAAGAGCATGCAATTTACCTTAGCAAAAAGTTTACCGACTGTGAAACAATACATTCGCTGTTCGGGGAACTTGCTATACTTTGGCATAGGCTGCTCGCCGACTGAGACAGTACATGTTGGTTCATACCACTTTGTGGATTTCCAAGATGGATCCGAGTGAGTATGTGTTTGATAAGCCAACATTGACCGGACGGGTTGCAAGAGTGCAAAATAATGTTGACTGATTGGTGATGCTCTCAGAAAGCAATCAAGGGGTGTATTGTCTGATTACATCGCTCTGCAACCCATTGAGGATTATCAACCGATGAAGTTTGAGTTCCCTGATGAGGACATCTCGAGGTGCTCTAATCGAAAGATTGAGAGTAACCGATCCCGGAGGAGGGGCCTGACCCCGAATCCGAACGGATTATGATGTCTGATGGGGAGGTTAAGGTGAATGAGCTTTTGTTGCCCGGATAACGTTTGAATGCACCGACGGTGTGATTGAGCACGAAGCTTGTAGCCCGGGTATTGAACTCCGATGCGCACGCCTACTGGGGCAACTCCTTTCTCGTTGGTGTATGGAATGAAGCCGTGTTACCGGTTGAGGTTCAGATTCCCTCTTTGAGAGTCCTGATGGACGTGAAGTTGCAAGAGGCTGAATGGGTAAGAACCCGGTACGAGGAGTTGAGCCTGATTGAAGAAAAGAGGCTAGCAGCCATCTGTCATGGGCAGCTATACCAGCAGAGGATGAAGCGTGCTTTTGACAGAAAGGTGCGACCTCGGGTGTATCACGTAGGTGATATGGTGCTGAAAAGGATCCTTCCTCCTCAAAACGATCGAAGGGGCAAATGGACACCGAATTATGAAGGTCCATTCGTGGTCAAGAAGGTTTTCTCTGGCAGAGCCTTGTTGTTAACGACCATGGATGGCGAGGATTTTCCATCCCCTGTGAATGCGGACGCAGTTAAAAAATACTTCGTATAAAAAGACCCGCTGGACGAAAAGAACAAAATAGTCCAGGCAAAAAAAGGGCATCCCGGCGAACCAAAGACAGAAAAAGGTTCGGGCAAAAATTAGGGATAAAAATGAAAAAAATGTACACCCGGCAAGTCGAAAACCTGAGAAGGCGACTTGGGCAAAAATGGGTATCCCGGTGGACTGAAAACCCGAAAGGGCGGTCCAGGCAAAAGAGGGATTGAAACGAACAACTGCGCCCCGCATGATCGTTTGTGCTTTGGTTAAAGCATCATGGATAATACCCGGTAGGGATCAGTTGGAATCGTCTTGTTTAGAAGGCAGAAAACACGGAGAGTCTGAGGACATATGGGGTGTAACCGAGTTGGAACTCGATGAGATCACGGGTTTCACGTTGCCATTAGGATAGATGTTTCCTTTTGTGCAATTACCTCTTTTCAGGAATTGCTTCCGTTGTATCGCTCATTTGAGCCACACTTTTCCAATCAATAAAATGCATGTTCAGTCAAAAAAATTTGTTTTTGTTTTTCATTACCGCTTTGATTGCAAAAACATCCAGATATTTTGATAAAGAATTTTGCATTTTTAAGACATACAGGTCCCTTCCAATGCATGTTTATAAGATTGAGAACTTGAAATCTTATTTGGAAGGTTGAGTGACCCAAGTGTTGAAATCTTGACACGCCTGGGGCACGGTTTTATCTGACGGTCTGTTTTGCAGATACTGTTAGATATTCTTCACTCACTGGCAGGTTGTGATGTGGAAGCTTTGTAACAGATCCCCAGAGAGTCCGATCGGGGACGAATGAATATGAAAGAGATGACGTTGAGACGTACGACGGTCCTTGATAGTAATCAAGAAGACTCTTCAAAGTCGGAAGACTTGAAAGTATGTAATTCCCCGCAGAGTCCGATCAGGAACGAATGGGTAGAGAAGCGATGAGAAGACGTCGAGACGTCCGACGACCTTTGGAATTAATCAAGAAGACTCTTCAAAGTCGAAAGATTGAAAAGTCTGTATACATCCCAGGAGTACGTTCTCGTCGAGCGCGGAGCGATTGGGAATACAAGATGATGGAGCAGAAAAGGTCCAGATGAGTCTGGGATTTCTCAAAAGTGGAAAGTCGGTACGAGATTGGGAGGTGGATACCGTGGTTCGACGAGTCGACGGGTGTTCTGTACCAACTTTTCTCATTTCCCAGCGTGGTCCCCGAGCAGAATCAGAGGGCCAACTCCCTTGCAGATCCAAGGTCTGTGACTTCCCCAGCCGAGTTAGAGGACGTTACGCGATCAGCGCGATTCAAGCCGTGGTTACCGCTTGAGGATTGGTTTTATCAGACAGTGAAGGTGTTACTCCGAGGAGTCTAGCATCATGGTTTTAATCAAGGATATTCCCCAGTAGTACGATACTGGAGGGTAAATTTCTGTCGGACAGAGATGGAAATAATATCAGAAGACGTTACGCGATCAGCGCGATTCCGGGGTTCAAGAAAAACAAGAAAGAAGATAATCCCTAGTTAAACGCGAAGTGTTTGTATGCCAGGGTTGAATAGAGAGCAGTCGGCTCAGGGCTTGTCATCCTCAGCATGGGTCGTTGTGGCACTCCGGCCAGTTTCCGATTTCCAGATCGAAGAGGTTCTCAACCATCAGGACGAAGAACTTGTGGCAATCCGGCCAGTTTCCGATTTCCAGATCGAAGAGGTTCTCAACCATCAGGACGAAGAACTTGTGGCAATCCGGCCAGTTTCCGATTTCCAGATCGAAGAGGTTCTCAACAGTCAGGACGAAGAACTTGTGGCACTCCGGCCAGTTTCTGATTTCCAGATCGAAGAAGTTTCCGATTTCCAGATCGAAGAGGTTCTCCACAATTAGGACGAAGAACTTGTGGCACTCCGGCCAGTTTCCGATTTCCAGATCGAAGAAGTTCTCAACAATCAGGACGAAGAACTTGTGGCACTCCGGCCAGTTTCCGATTTCCAGATCGAAGAGGTTCTCAACAGTCAGGACGAAGAACTTGTGGCACTCCGGCCAGTTCCGATTTCCAGATCGAAGAAGCTCATGATGATTAGATCGATGCAGCTTGCGGCAATCCAGCCAGTTTCCCGGTATCCAGACCGAAGTGGTATCCAGACCGAAGAGGTGTCCAGACCAAAGTGGTGTTCAGGCCAAGAAAATGAAAAAAGAAGAGAAAATTTCGGGGTTCAAGAAAATAAAAAATAGAGAAAACCTTGGGGTTCAAGAAAAGCAAAAGAAGAGAATAATAATCCCGCGTGGATGTGTGGTGATCAGGCCATGGTTATCCCTGCGTTACCATTTATTTTGGTATACAGGTCGACGTTTTTCAAGTTGGTTTCTTCGCCGATGCTGACAGGCGCTGTTAATTGTTATCCCATCAGAGTGCAAATTGTTCGTCTGTTCTTGGTATTCAATCACTCTTCACCCTGATCATCCGAAAGCCGAGGCTATTTCGCATTGACAGGTTTACAGTGGATTGAATAGGGGCAGCTGTAACACCTCAAAATTTGCCCTCTTCTCTTGGGACTAGCATTAATATATTACATATCATTTTTAGGTCATTAGGCATTGCATATTGCATATCATGTGGTTACATTGTGCAAGCCATTCTCCCAAGTCTTGATCAGAAGATGGAGAAGTCTAAGTGCAAGCCTAGGGTTTATTGATTGATCATGGGCCATCTGAGGATTGGACCGTGAATTAGGGTTTCATGATTCTCAATGGATGTTGATCTTCATCTTGATTGCAAAGATACATCATCATCATCACGGTTGGATGTCATCAGAAGATTGAAGCTGATTCCTTGAGATTAGGGTTTTGACCACTGGTCAACCTTAATCAGTTGCATTGGGCCAGTCAGGGCATAATCAGGAGATGGGGTCTATGATGTACATGGGGTTCATTCTATGATTATATTGTGCTTATTGAGGCTAGGGTTTCACCCTTGAGCCATTTCAGTTGAAGATTGGGGCTCAGTTGGATCAATGCATTGCCAAATTCATCTGTCAGCTAAAAAGTCAACTGTGGTCAACTGTACATGATCTGATGGATTTGGAGGTGGAAATGAGTTGGATACACTTCATTCATGTTGGAACAAGTGTTATATGACATCTCAAAGCTTAAGAATGGAGAAAATCAAGTCAGGACAAAAACTGCCAAAAATAGAAAGTGACTTGTAATGGAAGTTTCCAAAAATGGAAAGTTTTTGACCTCAAAGCCACGTGTCCAAGGAAGCTTCAAATGAAAATTTGTTCAACATGAAAGTTGTAGATCTTGTTCTCACCTTTCCAAAAAGTCCAAGAACTTGAAAATCCCATGTATGGTTGGAAAATTAGGGCTCAGTGAAATTCAAAAATGACCCATAATCAGGAGGCCATAATTTCCACATGGTTGGTCCAAATTGCAAGTTCTTTATATGCACAAACTCCATTTGACATGTACTTTCATGGTGCA
This sequence comes from Lathyrus oleraceus, assembly GCF_024323335.1. NCBI lineage: Eukaryota > Viridiplantae > Streptophyta > Magnoliopsida > Fabales > Fabaceae > Lathyrus > Lathyrus oleraceus. The sequence continues at coordinate 34,204 of NW_026112914.1, forward strand.
TAATTGGATTTTTCCAAAAGTGGTCAATGCAAAAAGTCAAATTTCAACTGGACAGTTAAAATGGACCAAGGGCAAAATTGTCCAACTTGTGAAATAATTGAAATTTTTGAGTGGGAATTTTTGCTACACCTCACAAATGGTATTTAAAAGTTGTTGGAATCATCATTTCATGCCTAAGGTTTGTGGTTTGGAATTTGACTTGAAAAATGAAATTGCAAAATTGGACAAAGTGGCATTACATGGTGAATTTCAAAAATACACATCCAATGAGAGTGAGGCAAGTGGCAACAGCTCACACATGGCATTTGGGAGTTGTGTGAGCTGTCAAAGAGGTGGCAATGAGCTGGCTTATGAAATTCCATTTTTGCCCTCACTTGAAAATTAACATTTTCACTAACAAATGCAATTTGGTTAATTAGCATGGTTAATCATGGTTTAAGCACACATATATATTCCTAATCACATGATAATCATAACAAAAACTCACACATCCCAAAACCAGATCCAAAAACTCTTCATTCTCTCAAATTCCTTCAAGAACACAAAACCTTCAAATCCAAAAATCTTCATCAACTCTTGATAAATCTTCGAAATTCCTTTTGCATTGATCCTCAATCAACATCTCCTTGGACTGTTTGAGCATTTCATCATCCAAATCGCACCAAAACTCGACTGTCCAAAATGCATTCATTCATGGCAAATCGCGATTTGATGCACTAGAAGCAACCTGGACCTAAAGCAATCACTCTATTCACCTTCCTCATCATCCTTCTACATCTGTTTGTGGAAACTAAAGCTCAAGAACGCTCGCAACATCACTGCCATTCCAGGTTTTTGATTTTTTCGAATCTCATGTTTGGCTTAATTGTTATATGTATTGTGTAGTGTGTTTCACATAGGTTATCGTGATGCTTTTAGATTTGTGAATGATGAACTGTAGCGTGCGAAATCTGGATTTGAAGATACGAACCAAAACCCTAACCTCATCGATTTGGAAAATAGAGGAACATTTAGGTGAAATTAGGTGGATATTTGGACTCTAGGTTAGAAGACGGTTCCAACGAGTATTAATTTGTTCATTTTGGTTAAGATTGATGGATCATGTGTTCTTCGTGTGCTGGATGAAGAAGAAGAAGTTTTCTGGAAAATTGATGAGTTTGATCCGTTTTTCCATTTAAAAATTTGAATAACCTGTTTCCCTCCCCCGCGCATTGTAATTACAGGAATGCCATTGGCAATTTTAATTAATTAATTTAATTCATTAAAATTCTTAAAAAATCATTAACATGTTAAAAAATTCATAAAAAATCATAGAAAATTCAGAAAAATATGAGAATTTTTTCTTTGACTTCCTTGTTGACTGTAGATGTTTTTTGACCTATTGGTCAAAGTTGTGCATGGTAGAAATTATGTTTGACTTAGGTTTGTTTCACATGTATGTAAATTTGATACACTTTGCCATTTTGTTCATGAAATTCTCATAGTTGCAAATAAATTCTTGAAAATTTTTGTGATGATTGTTGACTGGCTGATGTTTATTTCCATGTAAACTTTATGAATTTTTGATTCCTGGTCATTGAGTTATGAATTTTGGAACTTAGGTGTGACAATTTGTGTCACACCTCATTATGTCAACTTGCTGGATTTTTTTTAGTGATCTATACTTGTTGGATTAATGTGAAATTTTGCATGATGGTTGATTAACATGTTAAGATGCTATGTGAATTTTTGTGGAATTTTATGTGGCATTTTCAAATTGATTGCTATTTTTCATCTCTGGTGGTTGAATTTACAAGTTCATGTGACATAGGTTGGTAGAATCAATGTGAAATGCTCATATGGTATTGTGTGATCATGAAATTCGATATGCTTGTAATAGACACATGATGTGACATCCCTGTTTTGGTCCCACTCATTTCTTTACTGTTTTCATTAACATGTGAATTTTTGAAGTGAATGCATGTGTTGATGTTGTGATTTGGAGCATATAATTGTGTCTGTTTTTGTTGATTTTTATTGACATGGTTCCCTTTGCCCAATTAAGCTCAAATTTGGTATGCTAGACCTTGAATAGTCCCTGTTTAGGTGTAAATTATTTGAGAATTTTTGGAAGTGTCTTGATGTGGATTTGAATGCAATAGTTCTGTTTGCATGTTTGATGCTTCATTTGAGCTAGTTTGCCTTGTTTTGTGCATAACATGAACATAATGAATGATATGGACATGGGACTAATTGTGTGGGCTTTTGTTTGACATTAATTTGACTTTGGTTAGAGATACCTTGCTGTTTAGGAATTTTTCTTGCTTTTGGACCCTAGGCGTGGCCTAGTGGTCTAGTTGCTAATATTTGCTTGATTTTTCAGGATGAATAGCATAAGGCTCATGGAGAATGATCCAAGTTAATTGAAATGATGTTGTTTGATGTTTGTACACTAACATAACATTGTTTTGTAGGTTGTGAAGCTTGGGCTTGAGCTCATAGCTTGCCTTTGTATGCCTTGGCTTGCATAGTTTGACTGATTAACTTGTTGTTTTCTGATTGGTTGTCTGAGTTATTAACTGGTTAGCTTTTGTACAGGTACCTTTAGTCGCTCTAGTTCTTTTAAGAACTTGCTTGGTAGCCGCTGCTCGGTTGTGTAAACCGCTTGAGGTAGGTCCTCTTGACTTCATGTAGTCTAGAGACCCGGTCTGTTATTTGGCCGGGCAAATAAATGTCTGAAGTCCTCCTTAAGAGGCAATGATTGTGGTTGTTTATTTTTCGTGCCAAGCAGGTGAAAGTCCTCTAAAAGAGGCAATTGGTGGAAGGTAGGGATATGCGATCTATCCCCCACTATTCTGTGAGTCTTCTCCTTGCTCCCATTACATGGTTGTAGCATTGAGATTACAAGCCCAAGATCCGTGCAGTGCACGTTGTGTCAGAGTCTCTGAGTATAGAAGGGTTCCCCCATTCTGGACCCATGCTCATTTGTCAGAAGCTCTCCCTGGTCAGGGATAAGAGCTGTGAGGTCTGATCCTCACTTCATCCTTTCATCTGCTTCACCTTAGCCTCGTAATGGCAAGGTTAAGAGCAAACACAGCCCGTACAGATGACTTGCTGAGGCAGTCAAACCTATTGTGTGAGCCACTTGTTTGGTTATAGTGCGTGCTATGTGGATATCTGTTTGAGATGCTTGTTCTCATTTGATGTATGCTTGAATTATTCTGTATGCTTGTGTGCTTGCTTCTTTCCTGGATAGGAGTAGTTTGCTTATGCAAGTAGGATAGAAAACCGAACTTAGGGTAAACGATGCATGACAACACTAGGCTCGAGTCCATCTCCCTAGTAGTGTGTCATTCCCCGGTTTCTGGTTAGCAATGTTTTTCCCTTTCAGGGGAACTACATCGCCCTGATCCTCGTGCCAGACGAGGTATGTAGGCAGGTGGTCGTGCGAGACCACTCCGGGCAACCTTTTTCTTTTTTGTGTGTGTTTGTTTGTTATTTGATTGTGTATGTTTGGGTTCGGATGCTGACGTAAGCCCAGTGATTGGCAGTTGGGCTCCACGTTTGCCGTTTTGTGCGTGTTTTGGTTCGGATGCTGACGTAATTCCATCCAGTGGTTGTCGGGCTCCATGTTTGCCACCCTTGCTTGTTTGTATGTTTTGTGTTGTTTGGCGTGCGTAAGCCGAACTACAGTGGCTCTGATTCTCGTTCCTGACGAGATATGTAGGCATAAGATGCGATGTCTTATCGAGCTCCCTTCTCTTAACCCAACCTGCGTTCCCTGTGTGTGTGTGTGATGTTTTAGCAACCTTTTCTTTTCTTAGAACGTGGATCCCGTCGAGTACGACGGACGTGAGGGGTGCTAATACCTACCCCTTGCGTAACCGACTCCCTTACACTTTCTCTTTGGTCGCGAGACCATTTCCTTTCCAGGTTTCTCTGAGCGTTTCCTTTCCCTATTTTGGGATAAATAACGCGCAGTGGCGGCTCTGTGTGTTTTTATTTTTAGCTCGCCGGTTGATTTTTCGCAGGATGCGACAGAGGGATCATCACTGATGCCAGAGTTGATGGTCAGAGACTTGACCTTGTCAACCGATGCTCCTGCAAACAACATAATTGCTTCCTCTAGGGTTGGCAGGGAGTTTTGTGGTTCAGATGGTAAAGGTGAAGAAGTGGGAGGGATTAGGTTGAGAGTTTGTGGTTCAGCCGAAGTGTTTGGTGGGGGTGTGTCAGAAGTGTTTAGGTCAGAGGTTTGAGCGTCAGATGGTGTTAGGTTTGGTTGTTCTGAGGGTGGCGAGGTTACTTCAGGTTCAGGTTGGTTTTGTTGTGGTTGTTGTGAGACAAGGTTCTGAATCTGAAGTTGGGCTAGAGTGGGAGAAGAGGGGTCAGAAAATTCTGTGTCAGATGAGATGATGAAGTAGGGGGTGATTATGGGGAAGAGGATGAAGAGGTGGTTTCATTTAGCTTTTCAGCTTCAGATAAGAGTAAGGTGGTGGTGGTAAGGTTGAATTTTTGTGATGGTTGCTGAGATGTTCTGGTGGTTGAAGGGGAGGTTTCAGATTGAGTGTATATGGGTGTTGGTTGAGGGATAGAAGAAGCAATTTACTGTGTTTATGCAGAGGGAGCAGGAGAGACAGACTTACGAGAAGGCTCATGCAGAGGTGCTGGAGGTCTTGATCCGGAGGATTCTCCTAGTTTAGCTTTCTTCGCTTGCGATGTCTTCTCAGAGGGACCTCTTTTATGCCTCATGAAGTTCGGAGCCGTATCTGGTAGATCGCTTAGATGGAAGTCTGAGATATCTACTCCTTCGTCCTTCAGACTCTGAAGATAAAAGAGAATTACATCTCGAGGTTCTTCCTTTGAGAACAAATAAAGACCATGGGGAATTTTCCTCTGATCTTTTAAAGCATCCCACGAAGTGTCCAGAGTAGGTCTAATGTTGACCTTATCCAGAATCCCCATGCTCTTCAGATTCTTGGTGTTGATAGGTTTTCCAACGTCGATTGCCATGTCTTCCATGAGCCTGAGCTTTACCAGATGGTCCACGAGACCACTTTCTATTAGTACATCTGAGATGAGTCTTCCCAGAGGGATGTAAGTTCTGGGATTCATATGATTTATGGTATCTCGTACGGAGTCTCTGAGGTATTTGAAGAGAAGTGATGGGAGGCAGAGCTTCAGTCCCTTGTGGATACAATACAACATGCATTTTTTATCAGTGTTGATGTAATCTGAGGAGTTTGATGTTGGGCGATGATGGATGGTACCCAGAATGATCTTCAGCCAAACTCGGAGGTTCTGAAGTAGCTCCTTGTTCTTGGAGGGATTGCCTTCTACGTTCTGCTTAAAAAATATTGGGTTGATTTCTTGAGATATGTATTTTGCCCTAGGATTGATGTTGTAGATTCTTCTACCTCTATCTTTCTCCATGCTCAAAAGAGCAGCGATGGACTTCTCAGTTATCACTATCTTGACTCCCAGAACATAGAAGACAATGAAGTGATCATCAGCATCAGCAAATCTCCAGAATTCCTTCACTAAATTTGGGTAAACTGGACCATAGAGACGTTGAAAGTAGTTTCCCTAACCTTGTTTGTTGAGTTCTTCAGTGAGGTCTATGCCATTCCTTTTCATATTCTCAAAATCCACCAAGGATTCACATAAGACGTCCAGTTTTTCAAATGGCGTTGCAAGATGAATATGAGGCTCACGATCGAGAATGTGAGGCTCCTTGTAGATTGGTGTTGCGGTGACGCCTGTAACTGTTGGGTTGCTTGAGCTTTGAACTTGTTCGCTTGAACCCATTTGCTGAGAGAAGTTGTACACAGCTTGTTGTTGAGCATCCATAATATTGATGAAGAACTGAGATGAAGATGAAGAACTGCTTGCAGAAATGCCTTGAGAGAACTGAGGTTTTAAGCGTGCATGAGAGTGAAAAGTGTGCAATGTGTGAAATGAATGTGTTTAAATACCCAAATTAGGGCGCATGCAAAACGACACACAAAACAGAGTTTAGCACAAAAACCAAGTTAGCACGTTTGGAGGGAGAAATGATTACAGCTCATAAATGATGTCTAATCCCAACAGCTGGTACACTGCTCGAGGAGATTTCAAGGGACTCTTCCTTGATTACTGCTAGACAGCTGTCTAGAAGTTCCAAGGTCAGACGCAAGGCACTCCACGTGTTTGCTTTATATGATCTTCAGGAATACCAAAGGATTGGTTCCTGGAGAATTCTAACTCAGATAACTTCTATTTTGGTAGAAGCATCAGAGTCAGAGGCAGAATCCATTGTGTTTACATCAGAGTCTCAGCTAACTACTTTAGAGGTACATTTTATTCAGGGCAGTTTTGAATGTTCAGATTTTCTAGAATAAATAGGAATCTATCTTCAGCTAAGGGTTTAGTAAAGATATCGGCCCATTGATGATCTGTATCAATGAATTTCACTGTTACTATCCCTTTCTGAACATAGTCTCTGATAAAATGATGTTTAATTTCAATGTGCTTAGCTCTGGAGTGTAAAATGGGATTCTTACTTAAACAAATGGCAGCAGTATTATCACAAAAGATAGGAATGTTACTCTCGAAGATTTGCAGATCCTCTAACTGATTCTTCATCCAGAGCATCTGAGTAGTGCACAGTGATGCTGAGATGTATTCTGCTTCTGCCGTGGACAGGGCAATGGTTGATTGTCTTTTGCTGGCCCAGGATATCAGATTGTTTCCCAAGAGCTGACAATTTCCAGATGTGCTTTTTCGTTCCAATCTATCTCCTGCGTAATCTGCATCACAAAAACCAGATAGTCTATACTCTGATGTTTTCTCATACATCAGGCCCAAGTTAGGAGTTCCTTTTAGATATTTGAAAATTCTCTTAACTGTTATTAAGTGAGTTTCTCTAGGATCTGATTCAAATCTGGAACAGAGACAAACACTAAATAGAATATCAGGGCGAGTAGCAGTCAGATAGAGAAGGGAGCCTATCATACCACGATAGAGCTTTTGACAAACCTTTTTACTGACTTCTTCCTTTTCAAGAATGCAGGTTGGATGCATGGGAGTCTTTGCAGAATTGCATTCAGCCATATCAAATTTCTTCAGAACGTATTTTATGTATTTGCTTTGATGAACGTACGTGACTTCTGAAGTTTGGTTAATTTGAATTCCTAGAAAGAACTTTAGTTCTTGCTTTAAGCTCATTTCAAATTCTGCCTGCATTAGCTCAGAAAATTCTTGACATACAGAGGCGTTAGCTGAACCAAAAATGATATCATCAACGTATATCTGGCATATCATGAGATCATTGTTAAGGTTTTTACAGAAGAGTGTGGAGTCAACTTTCCCTCTGATAAAATTATGTTCTAGAAGAAAATTACTTAATCGTTCATACCAAGCACTGGGAGCTTGTTTAAGTCCATATAATGATTTCTTAAGTTTAAAGACATGTTCTGGATAATTTGGATTTTCAAAACCTGGAGGTTGGTTGACATACACTTCTTCTGATATATAACCATTAAGGAATGCGCTCTTGACATCCATTTGATACAATTTGATAGAATGATTTAGCGAATGATACAAGTAGGCGAATAGATTCTAACCTGGCGACTGGAGCAAAGGTTTCATTGTAGTCAATACCTTCTTGTTGACTGTAACCTTGAGCCACCAGTCGAGCTTTGTTTTTGACGACTTCTCCTTTCTCATTCAGCTTGTTTCTGAACACCTATCTGGTTCTGATAACGTGAGTGCCTCTGGGCTTAGGGACAAGATCCCAGACATCGTTCTTTGTGAATTGATCTAGCTCTTCTTGCATGGCTAGAACCCAGTCGCTATCTTGAAGTGCCTCATCACAGGACGTAGGCTCAATCAGAGATACTAGTCCCAGAGGAGTTTCTTTAGAAGTCTTGAAGGTAGATCTAGTTCGAACAGGTTCGTCCTTATTTCCCAGAATCAACTCTTCAGATATATTGAGGCGACTTTTAGCTTTCTTTGGGATTACTAGGGAGTTAGTTCCTTTAGAAGTTTGAATGGTAGTTGCTTCTGGAGCTTCAATCTTCTTGTCAGATCCTGCAAGAGTGATCTCCAAATCTGCAACATTTTCCACTAGCTTTGACTTTTCAGGTCAAGCTTATCATCAAATCTGACATGAATTGATTCTTCCACAATTTTGGTTTCTGTATTGTATACTCTGTAGCCTTTAGAGCGTTCTGAGTATCCTAACATAATACCTTTTTGTGCTTTGGAATCAAACTTGTTCAGATGTTCCTTAGTATTTAAGATAAAGCAAGAACATCCAAAAGGATGAAAATATGAAATGTTTGGTTTTCTTCCTTTACACAGTTCATAGGGGGTCTTTTCCAGAATAGGTCTTATGGAGATTCTATTCTGAATGTAGCACGCTGTATTTACAGCTTCGGCCCAAAAGTGCTTAGCCACATTTGTTTCATTGATCATAGTTCTGGCCATCTCTTGGAGTGTCCTATTCTTCCTCTCTACAACTCCATTTTATTGTGGAGTTCTAGGGTAAGAGAAATCATGGGATATTCCATTAGAGTCAAATAATTCCTCAAAAAATTTGTTTTCAAATTCCCCACCATGATCACTTCTGACTCTTACAATTTTAGAGTCAAATTCTTTTGGCACTTTGGAACAGAAGCGAGTGAATACAAAGTGAGACTCACTCTTGTGCTTTAGGAATTTCACCCATGTCCAGCGACTGAAATCATCAACAATGATTATACTTCTTTCCATTGACTGATGCTGTTTTCACAGGACCAAATAAATCAGTGTGAAGAAGTTCCAGAGGCCCAGAGGTAGAAACAATATTTTTCTTTTTGAAAGATATTTTTGAAAATTTTCCTTTCTGACATGCTTCACACAGAGCATCTGAAGAAAACTTCAGCTTAGGTAGGCCTCTGACTAACTCGAGTTTATTTAGCTGAGATAATTTCCTCATGCTAATGTGGCCCAAGCGTCTATGCCGTACCCATTGCTCTTCGTGAACGGACATCAGACATTTCACATTTTGTTCTTTTAAATCAGAAAGATTTATTTTATAAATATTGTTTTTCCTCTTGCCTGTGAATAGGACAGAACCATTGTTTTGATTTATGGCTTTACATGTCTTTTGATTAAAGATTACATCATAACCGTTATCACTTAATTGACTTATGGATAACAGGTTATGCATTAATCCTTCTACATAAAGGACATCAGATATAGAGGGAATAGTACCATTACCAATAGCCCCGGAGCCTCTGATCCTTCCTTTCTGATCTCCTCCGAAGCCTACGAATCCAGCATCTTTAAGTTCCAGGCTTTGGAACGTAGACTTTCTTCCCGTCATGTGTCGCGAGCATCCAGAGTCCAGGTACCATGACAGGTGTTTGAACTTTGCTGCATAAGATATCTGCAACATAAACAATCTTATCCTTTGGTACCCAGAGTCTTTTGGATCCTTTATGATTAGTTTTCCCAGAGTTTCTTATCACTTTGGGTTTTCTAGCATTATCAAATTTTTGTTCTTGTGTGTGTGTATTGATATGAAAATGGAGATTTAGGTTGGTCATTAGTAGAAGTTTTATCTTCACTAGGATCATACCCAATTCCTCTTCTATTGTTTTGACTGACTCCATAAATCATGGATGCCATAATACTCCTCCCTATCCCATTTTTCATAAACTTTTGAAAGGCTTTTTCATATTTATAAATTATTGTGTTTGAAGTTTGTGGAGCTTGAGATAATGCTTCTTCAAGTTTTGAGCAATTTTTCTTTGCTGCATCTCTTTCTAATGCCAAAGATCTGTTTTCATCTTTTAGTTCTGAAATGGTTTTCTCAAGTTTGCCACATTCTTCAAATGTTTCTTCAAGAACGCCTTTTATAGCTTTAAATTTTTGTTTTAGTTTCTGATATGAGCTGAGAGTTTCAGACAAACATGATTCTAGGTCAGATCAAGAGAGTTCAGAAAATACCTCTTCTGATTCAGATTCTTCATCTGAGGTGTTCCTGGATGTGGTGGCCATGAGCGCCATATTAGCCTGTTCATCAGAGTCAGATTCTGATGAGTCAGATTCGCTATCATCCCAGGTAGCCATCAATCCCTTTTTGGTTATGAGAGAATTTTTCTTGAAGCTTTCTTTTCGGGAACTGTCTTTCTTTAGCTTGGGGCACTCATTCCTGTAGTGACCTGTTTCTTTACATTCATAACAAGTAACATCTTTGTTAGTTTTACCTTTTGAGGTTGATTCTGATCGATCCCCTCTGGGTCTTGGTCTCCTGAAGTTATTATTCCTCTTTTTTCAGAGTTGTTTTACTCTTCTGATCAGGAGGGACAATTATTCTTCATCATCAGAATCTTCCTGTTCAGAGTCATCAGCATCTTCTGTTTCGGCCTGGAAGGCTTTGTTTCTGTCAGACTTGCGCCTTTCAGATCTGGACTTTAATGCTACAGACTTGTTCTTCTTCTGAGGCTCATCTTCCTCCATCTCTATCTCATGACTTCTGAGTGAACTGACAAGCTCTTCAAGGCTGATGTTGTTCAGATCCTTTGAAAGCTTTAAGGCAGTGACCATGGGTCTCCACTTCTTTGGCAAGCTTCTGACTATCTTTTTGACATGGTCTGCAGTTGTGTGTCCTTTGTCTAGTACTTTGAGACCTGCAATAAGAGTTTGGAATCTAGAGAACATTACCTCTACAGCTTCGTCATCCTCCATTTTGAAGGCTTCATATTTCTGGATTAGAGCCAGAGCCTTTGTTTCTTTGACCTGAGAGTTTCCTTCATGAGTCATCCTCAGGGAGTCGAGTATATCTTTAGTTGTTTCCCTGTTTGTGATTTTTTCATACTCATTGTAAGATATGGCATTTAGAAGTATCGTTATGGCTTTGTGATGATTCTTGAAATCGCGCTTCTGATCATTTGTCATCTTACTTCTGGGAACTTCAACTCCGACATCTATTACATGAGGTTTGTATCCATCTGTGACAATGTCCCAAAGATCAGCGTCATAGCCTAGAAAGAAACTTTCAATTCTATCTTTCCAGTAATCGAATTTCTCTCCATCAAAGACAGGAGGCTTAGCATTGTAACTGTCTCTTTCATTTGTGTGGGCCATAGTTTTTCTCGTTCTGGATCTCTCTACACGGTTAAGTGTTTGATTAGAAAATTAATAACAGAGCCGAAGCTCTGATACCAATTGAAGGTGAGAAAAACAAGAAAGGGGGTTTGAATTGTTTTGGAAAATAAGCGCTTTGGCAGAATAAGAACACGCAAGATTTTATACTGGTTCGCTTATAACACAAAGCTACTCCAGTCCACCCGGCCAAGGTGATTTCGCCTTCAAAAAAGACTTAATCCACTAATCTTGAAAGATTATTACAACCAACGTCTAAGAGAAAGATCTCTTAGTCCTCCCAAGTATACAGACTACGCAGAGTCACTTGAGGAACAAAATCAATTTAAGCAAAAGGAATTTGTAATCTAAAGTGCTTCTAAGATTAAGCAATTATTACAGCAAGTAGAGCAAGCAAGTGTTTTCACGTATGAGCAACAGCTCGTGAAAAACTAAGAGAGAGAGTAGAGTATTTCTGGGCGTTCAGATGTATCTCTCAATGAGGTATGCCGTCCTTTATATAGTGGTGAAAGGAACGTTGTAGTGATGGCAAAATATTTGTCTTTGATGAGAGTTTAATGCCATTACTTCTGTGTTTCTTGCCATAACCAATTTGTCTCCCTGAATAACTTCTTTCCAAATATACTTTCTTTCCATTTGAAGTTGTTGTTTCAGTTACTCTTTCTGGATTGGGAGATCCTTCGTCAGAATCTGCGTTATCTCTGTCAATCTGAGATTGTGTTGAAGTTACATCAGAGCTTCTGATAGTCCTGGTCTTTTAGCTCATCAGAGTTGATTCCAGAAGAAGTTTAGAGCTTCTGGTATTCTGCTATCCTGTTTTTCTCAGAGTCAGAACTTTTAGAGCGCGCTTCTTCTTCAGATGCTTCTGATCTTCTAGTACTTTGTATCTGATTTGATTCTGTATCTGATAAAGCGATCAGATTACTTTGTTCTTGTTCAGAGTCCTGCACACTTAGAGAAATTTCGTTAGGGTTCCATTTTTGGTTTCATCCTTTGTTATCATCAAAATCCTGGAATCTATTGTAGAACTAATTTTGTTCTTGCAAAGGCATCCTCCTGTAAGCAAATGTACCGAATGGACACGTAAAAGTGGTCTTTTCTTGATCTTTTGGTGCAATATGAATATGAAAGTAACCTGAAAAGCCATCAAGAAAACAATAGTGTGATTTACCAGCTAGTCGTTCAAGTATTTGGTCAATGAACAACAAAGGGAAGTGATCCTTTCTAGTAGCCTGATTCAATCTCCTGTAATCAATACAAACTCTCCAACTATTTTGAATTCTAGCGGGAACAAGTTCATTTTCTTCATTTTTGACCATTGTAAGTCCATATTTCTTAGGTACAACCTGCACTGGGCTTACCCATTTGCTGTCAGAGATAGGATAAATGATACCTGTTTGCAAGAGTTTGGTTACCTCTTTCTTCACAACATCGAGAATCAAAGGATTAAGCCTCCTTTGGGGCTGCCTCACTGTTTTACAACCATCCTCAAGTAAAATCCTATGCATACACATTGAGGGACTAATGCCTGGTATGCCAACCAATGTCCACCTAATCGCCTTTTTATGCTTTCTGAAAACCTGCAAAAGCTTATTTTCTTGATCGAAATCAAGGTTAGAAGAAATTATAACCAGAAGTTTTTCATTACTATCTAAATAAGCATATTTTAGATTTTCAGGGAGTTGTTTCAGCTCTAGGGAAAGTGCTTGCTCAATGGATGGGCTGTTTGGGACAGCCGGGATGTCGAGAGCTTCAACTGCATAAACAGCTTCATGGACAACTTCACTTGTAGGAGAAATGTTACCCTGCAAGGAAGCATCAATCTCAGCACATACAACACAAAGGTTAGTGTCAGTACCATCATCACATGAATAAACATCATCAAACCCAGAAAGAGATGGAAAATCAAGTGAAAACAATTCAGAAAAAGTGTCATCAACCAACTCAGAGATCAATTCAATATGAAAAACAGAATGCTCCTCCAAGGGATGTTTCATGGCATCGAAAATGTTAAATTTTGCGACAATGTCACCAAATTCCATGGACATGGTTCCATCGTCGACATCAATTTTGTTTTCTCCATTTTCATGAATGGTCTACCTAAAATGATGGGCAATCTCCTTGAATTTATTTCTCCATACATGTCCAGAATATAGAAATCTGCTTGAAAAATCAAGTCATTAAATTGAACAAGCACATCTTCCACTACTCCAATAGGGCGAGCATTGCTTTTGTTCGCTAGTTGAATGATTAACCTATATGTTGCAAAGGACCGAGGTCAAGGTTATTATAAACAAAAGTAGGCATAACATTAATGCCTGCTCCCAAGTCAAGCATGGAATTTTCGAATTTACTATCCCCAATGGTACATGGAATAACAAAAGTTCCTGGATCCTTTCACTTTTGGGGTATGGCCTGATTGAGGGATGAAACAATAGCTTTTTCAGGTGAATGTTTAGGCTGAATAAGGGATGAAATGTTTCGTCCCAAGTTTACTCTCTCATTTCCCTTCAACCTTCTCTTACTTGTGCACAAGTCTTTTAGAAATTTTGCATACTTTGGAACCTGTTTAATAACATTAAGAAGCAAAATGTTTATCGCCACTTTTCTGAATACATCTAAAATCTCTCTCTCCTTGTCTCCATCATCAGTCCTTTTATTTTTCAGTATTCTATGTGGGAAGGGAACTGGTGGTATATAGTCCTTCTCTTTTTATTTTTCAGTTTCTATCACAATAGAGGGTTCAGTTTCTATCACAACAGAGGGTTCAATTTCTATCACAACGGAGGAAGGTTCAGGTGTTACCTCAAGAATTTTTTTATTTTTTTCTGGGGATGGTTTTGTTACCTTCCCGGATCTCAACGAAATTGCACTCACATTGGCATTAGGACATTTTGGATTCACAACTGTTTGGACAGGAAGTTGGTTTGATCCTTGGGCTTGCTGCATGGCATTCATCAAAGTGGCAAGTTGTCTAATCCATGTATGCAAAGTCTGAATACTGGAATCTATTCGTGGCTGAAATTGGAGATTGTTCACAGCCATTTGTTTGACAAGATCCTCTAATGAAGGTCCGGAAGGTGCAGAGGTGGAGACATGGGGAGTGGTATGTGGCAGGGGCATGACTAATTGTTGTTGGGTGGGCTGCTGGTTTCCATATCGAAGGTTTGGATGGTTCCTCCAATTGGGGTGATATTTGTTGGTGGACAAGTCAGGAATGTTGTACCCTTTCTGATTGTTGCTTTGGTTGAAAAAGTTATCTGCATATGATTGAGGCAACTAAGTGACCGACTCATCTTGAAGAATAGGATATGTGTCAGTTGGATGTTCAGTAGAAGTACAAGTACCACATAACTTTTTTTGTTTGAGGTTTACACACTGCCATTTGTTTCACTAAAGAAGTAAGCTCTTCAATTCAGGTTTCTAAAGCCTTGTTGGAAGAGGAAACCTGAATGTCATTCATACCCTTTGTTTGGACCATAGAATTATTTCTGGTTGTGAATTGTTAGGAATTGAGTGACATGTTCTCAATCAGGGCTTTGGCAGCAACTAGAGTTTTATCGACAAGTGCTCCACCACTAGCAGTATCAAGAATGTTTCTATCCATTGGTAACAATCCCTCATAGAAATATTGAATAAGCAGTTGTTTGGTAATTTGATGTTGAGGGCAGCTGGATACTAATTGTTTGAATCTCTCCCAATACTCAGCCAATGACTCATTTCCCTGTCTAATACCACATATATCTTTTCGGATTGATACAGCCCTGGAGGCAGGAAAGTATCTCTCTAGGAAGACTCTCTTCAAATCATTCCAAGTCGTGACAGAATTCGGCTCAAGATAATATAACTAATCCTTGGCAGCACCTTGTAGTGAAAACGGGAAGGCTCTCAGCTTGATGTGATATTCGATAATTCCTTAAAGTCTCAATGGTGTAGAGCAAACAACCTGAAATTCCTTAAGATGCTTATGAAGATCCTCACCTGCAAGACCACTAAACCTTGGCAAAAAGTGTATTAAACCAGATTTCAACTCAAAAGGAACAGTAACATCAGCATATTCAATACACAAACCATTATAATTCATATCAGGAGCAACAAACTGCCTTAGTGTTCTTTGTTCAGCCATGTTATTAAAATCTAGTTCAGAATCAGAATCAAATAAGTTATGCAAATAGTCAGAATTAGAATTGCTAACGGGTGGTGAACTAGTGCTAGCTTGATTTGCTCTATGACGTGTGTGCACAGCTCTCTGTAACACCCTTCTAAAATACCCCGAGTATATAATTAAAATAACAACATATCAATCAGAGTAAATATGCAATCAAGGGTGTCACACGACTACTTCACACCATAATAACTGTCATGCTCTTTATTTAATCAAAATAACATTTTTGCATAATTCGCAGCGGATAGAAATCAAATCAACCAATCAAAACATATAATATATTACATGTAAATTGGTTCACAACCAACAATAAAACAATTAAAGACATCCCGTCCCGATGTTACATCTATCAGAGCATGACCCACTAAGGAGACTACACTAGACTCCAAGCACTAGCTTCTACTCAATCACTGCTCGTTACCTGAAAAAATAGTTGTAAGGGTGATTTCCTCAATCGATATAATAAGCATTATAAAATATCATGCAATGTCAAGTAATTTAACACGTTTCATCACCCAAATCAGATTACACATTCAGCAACGGCAATATCAACTCAATCATACTCAACATCAACACAACACACACACACAACACACATATAATACTGGAATACATCCATTCATATTATATTCCATACAACAAACCAACAAAATGCAACTCTAATGAGACTCGACTCGTCATGCATGTGGTACCATTCGGAGTAAAACTCCCAACTTAAAATCATTGCCATTTTATTGGGCATCAAGGCATAAGCCTTCAACTTTCAACTTTTGCCAATCCAGGCCAACGTGGTGTGAGCAAAGCTCCGACTTAATGCATATGGATTTACATGACATATCCGACTTAAAAATTTCGACAACATGATAATAATAGCAACACAACAATGGTTTCAACATAAGCAACTTATAATCAACTTTGGCTCACCAAGCCTACAACTCAGTATCCTTAACAATTTTCCGTACACGGAACAACTCAGCAACATACTTGTATCGACACTTCATAACATAAACTCAACAAAATTACTCATCACAATTAACGATAATATCACCCGACTCACCCCGACGAATTCCATTAAATTCTGAGCAAAATTCGATTTATCACTTTTCCAACAGTGTTAACCGGTTAACGCCCTGGGTTAACCGGTTAACGCAGGACAGAACACGCTTTCTGGCCATTTACAACAGTGTTAACCGGTTAACGCCCTGGGTTAACCGGTTAACGCAGACAGAACAACAATTTCACAATTTACAACAGTGTTAACCGGTTAACACCCTGGGTTAACCGGTTAACGCAAGACAGAAAGCTGTTCCTGCGCTAACACGAAGCAGAATGCAGAATTCTCCGCATTTTCCGCCGTGGGAGGACTTCCGGACCTCCGATTCCAATTCCGTAAGAAGCGATACGTTCGGAAAATCACAATACACTCAAATACAGATTTAAGTACAACTTTAACACACTTATCCAACATAATCTCTCAGCATTCAACATCCCAATTAGGGTCAAATCAACGGTTTATCACTACCCATTACATGTTAATCTATAATACCCATTAAACGATGATAAACCCCCTTACCTGATTAACCCGGCAAATCTTTGAGCTCCAAGCTTTTCTCTTCTCCAACCTTTGCCCTTGCTCTTCCTCTTTCCACTTTTCAGCCGCTTCTCTGTTTCACGTAGAACTCTTTTTACCAAATGGGATTCCTTTTCCTTATTTCACACTTATATAATTTTCCAATTTATATTATTATCCCAACAATAATAATTCGATAATTCCAAAATAATAATAATAATAATCCAATTATCTAATTAAATTAATAAATATATTATTAACTTAATTTAATAATTATCGTATTATTATCGGGGTGTTACAACTCTCCCCTACTAAAAGAGTTTTCGTCCTCAAAAACATACCTCAAGCGAACAGCTCCGGATAAGACTCCTTCATCTGACTCTCAAGTTCCCATGTCATGCTTTCGCCCGCAGCTCCCAACCAAACGACTTTAACCACACAATCTCTTTTCCTCGAAGAGTCTTTGTTTCACGATCTTCAACTCGTACAGGCTTTGTCTCCATTGTTAAATTATCCCGCACTTGCACATCATCCATACTAACCACATGAGACGGATCTGAGACATACTTCCGAAGCTGCGACACATGGAATACATCATGCAAATTCGAAAGATTAGGTGGTAATGCCATCCGATAAGCAACTTTTCCAACCCGTTCTAAGATTTGATACGGACCAATGAAGCGAGGAGTGAGCTTTTTAGACTTCAAAGCCCTCCCAACACCGGTCACAGGCGTGACTCTCAAAAACACATGGTCACCAGCTTGAAATTCTAATTCCTTCTTCCGCTTGTCATGGTAACTCTTCTGCCTACTCTGAGAAGCTTTCATCTTCTCTCGGATAAACTTCACTTTCTCGGTAGTTTCTCGAACTAACTCTGGTCCCAGTACTACACCCTCACCAGATTCGTGCCAACACAACGGAGTTCTACATCTACGACCATACAATGCTTCAAAAGGCGCCATTCCGATACTAGAGTGGTAACTATTATTATATGTGAACTCGATCAATGGAAGATAAGTGTCCCACGAACCTCCTTGTTCCAGAACACAAGCTCTCAGTAAATCCTCCAATGACTGAATAGTTCTCTCTGTTTGGCCATCAGTTTGAGGATGATATGCCGAACTCAACCTCAACTTAGAGCCCAACGAATCTTGCAGACTTTTCCAAAATCCCGATGTAAACCTCGGATCTCTGTCCGACACAATACACAGAGGAACACCATGCAACTTTACAACTACCCGGATGTAAACCTCTGCCAACTTCGCAATTGGGTAAGTGATGTTAATAGGTATGAAGTGAGCCGACTTCGTGAGCCTATCAACGATCACCCAAATTGAATCATGCCCTCTTAAGGTAGCAGGCAATCCCGTTACAAAGTCCATAGAAATGCTATCCCATTTCCACTCTGGAACTTCCAACGGTTGCATCAACCCAGCAGGCTTCTGATGCTCAATCTTCGACTTCTGACAAGTTAAGCACGCATACACAAAACGAGCCACATCTTCTTTCATTCCGGGCCACCAAAATATTTTCTTTAAATCTTGATACATTTTAGTAGCTCCTGGATGAATACTCAAACTGCTTCTATGACCCTTTCTAGAATGCTTCTTTCCAAAATCGCGTCATCAGGAATACAAATTCTTCCCCTAATTTTAGCACACCTCTCGCATCAATCTTAAAGTCACCCTTCTCTGATTGACCACAATGATTAAGGATATCTACTAATTTCACATCTAATTTCTGTGCCTCTCGGATACTATCCATAAAATCATTATTAATCTTAGCATTCCTAGCATTACACTCTGCGGTGTTACTTCGCAAACCAAACTCATATCACGAAATTGCTCAATTAATTCCAACTCCTTAATCATCATTGCCGACACATGCAAGGGTCTTTCTACTTAAAGCATCGGCCACAACATTTGCTTTTCCTGGATGATAATTCAAACCGAAATCATAATCCTTAAGCAATTCTAACCACCTACGTTGTCTCATGTTCAGCTCTTTCTGATCAAATAGATACTTTAAACTTTTATGATCGCTGAAAACTTCAAATCTGGAACCATAAAGGTAGTGCCTCCAGATTTTTAGCACAAACACCACAGCAGCAAGTTCAAGATCATGCGTAGGATAGTTCTTTTCATGAATTCTTAACTGTCGCGACGCATAAGCAATTACTTTATTATTTTGCATGAGCACACCTCCCAAGCCCATCAATGAAGCATCACAGTAGATTATAAACGGTTCCTCCGGATTTGGCAAAGTCAAAAACGGCGCCGACGTCAATCTCCTTTTTAATTCATTAAAACTCTCTTCGCACTGAACATCCCACACGAAAGCTTTACCCTTACAAGTTAATTTAGTCAACGGAAGTGCTAACTTAGAAAATCCTTCAATAAACCTTCTATAATATCCAGCTACCCCCAAAAAGCTTCTAATCTCGGTAACCGACTTAGGAGTCTCCCATTGCAATACAGCTTCTACCTTGGAAGGATCTACAGCAATACCTTTTCCTGAAATTACATGGCCGAGAAAACTGACTTCTCTTAACCAAAATTCACACTTGGACAGCTTCGCATACAATTTCTTATCTTTCAAAACATCCAACACTAATCTCAAATGTTCCTTGTGCTCTTCTCGGACTTAGAGTAAATCAAAATATCATCAATAAATACTACCACAAAATGATCCAGATAAGTATGGAAAATCGATTCATGTATTCCATTAAATACTCCGGC
>NW_026112915.1:0-53765 GCF_024323335.1 Lathyrus oleraceus
TAATATGTATATGTATATGTCATTTTATTCAAAGACATGCATTTGTAGTGTTTCAACACATCCTATAATGTACAAAGCAAACTCAGTTCTTTTGCCTAGTATCCATCTAATAGGTTTCATGTTTCCAATAGAAGTAGCTCTACTTTATTTTTACAATACGTTTTGCTTTTCATAACTTTAACCATCTCTGTCTATACAAAATGTCATTTTCTTTATTTCGTATTTTCATGGTCATTTCTTAAAACAACATATTATGATATCAATACATTATACTTTAGAATTTTAGAGTTAAAATAACTTAAATATCTATACATTACAATTTAAGTGAATAAACTCTATCATAAAGAAACTAACAAATCAACATTGTTAATATTATGATTTAAGATCTTATTCAAATAATAACATTAACAAATCAATAATGTAAATGTTATTATTTAGAATCTTATTCTAATAATTTCAAGTGATGTCTATATGTACTTAAGTAATAGAATTAGAATTTGGCATGAAATGTGGTTTCTGATACTAACTTATTGATATCATATATAAATATCATAATAAAACTAAAATATTACTTAATTCGTCTCTATAAAATTAATTTTTAAGAGAAAAGTGTAACACTAGATAAACTCTTCAGAGACTTTGTGTTTTTCCAATAATAAATCATATTCAAAAGGTGTTTATAAGTATTGACAAGATGTATAATATATTTTATAGTTTTTGTTGTTTTGTTTGTTTTTAAGAGCTTGACTAAATACACTCAAATCTTTCAAAATAAGGTCCAAATAATCGGGCTCACTATCTATTGTATAATTGAATGTAACTTTCTTAATGTAATAAAAATTAATAGTAGTAATGTAAAAAAGTAGTAGTACTCTGCGAATTTTAATTAGTAGTGAAAACGTGTCCTTTAAAATAAAGGGGTTTTTAAAAATAACATATATAAACTAAAGATATTTTATTAATGATAAAAAAAACATTCAATAATGTAAAATTAATTGAGATTTCATTACATTGGATGAAATTAGTTGGGATAGTCATGTAATGCATACATTTTATGGGTACATCTCATGTAACACTTAGTAGCAAATTAGTTACCAAATGCATTTGACAATGCACTATGGTAATTGCATGATGGTGGTTTGCTACTTGTATCTTATGAGTCTTTAGGGTGTTAGAAGGGTTGTGAGCTTAGCCTATAATACGGAATTTTAAAACCAAAATAAAAATTAAGTTTTTCATGAAATATAAATTTCAACCTATTAATTATGGTAAAATTATTTTCATTTTTAATTCTTGAATTATGTTTTCTTTTATATATATAACTTGTTTAAGTCATATCAATATTTATCCATCATTTTGTTTACGATGCTCTTTTTCTATTACTTTTCTCACTATTTTGTAATTACATGAGAATTTAGGTGTCTACGTAGTACTTTTATGCATGATTAATTTTGGTAAAATTTGAAACGTTTAGAATATTCAGGATGAAATTACTTGAAAAAAATTTAAAGTATCTACATTAAATTTTTTGTTATTTAGTTTAGTTTTTCAATATTTGTCAGCATTATTTTTTTGTAATTATTTTAAAACAGATGGATTCACTATTGCAATTTCTTTGTTATTATAACGAGTGCCATAAGACATATTTAAAAAAAATTATTTATTGGTTAGTAATAGAGTTCATTATTTAACATGATCACAATATAATAGAAATAATTAAAATATTTTTAATATGAGCCTTCAAAGATGAACATTAAAAAAATATGAAATAAAGGACAAACACTTTCACATCCTTGTTTCAAAACTATTAAAAAAATCATATTCAATATGATTACTATCATCTTCATTACTATATGTTCATAAAATTTATTAATATTTATTATTATCTTTATGAGGCAATTTTTTTTTAATTTTTGGGGTGAGATAGAACACAAAATTTTCGATGAATCTTGAATGGTTTATCAAAACTGGAATTTCATTCATCACTTGTTTGTTCTGTAGTTGTGTCATCTGCATATTCTCTTGGTTTAGTGTTTAAAACATATATTTAATTTTTAAAAAAAGTTTAAAATAAGTAAATCGTTCTACCAATGTTGATTTGGCGTAGTAAACATAGTCACCTTGAGAAGGCTACTATGTTAAACAATTACGTTAAGTAGCCAAGTAATATGTATATATATATTCATTTTAATTCAAAGACATGCATTTGTAGTGTTTCAACACATCCTATAATGTACAAAGCAAACTCAGTTCTTTTGCCTAGTATCCATCTAATAGGTTTCATGTTTCCAATAGAAGTAGCTCTACTTTATTTTTACAATACGTTTTGCTTTTCATAACTTTAACCCATCTCTGTCTATACAAAATGTCATTTTCTTTATTTCGTATTTTCATGGTCATTTCTTAAAACAACATATTATGATATCAATACATTATACTTTAGAATTTTAGAGTTAAAATAACTTAAATATCTATACATTACAATTTAAGTGAATAAACTCTATCATAAAGAAACTAACAAATCAACATTGTTAATATTATGATTTAAGATCTTATTCAAAATAATAACATTAACAAATCAATAATGTAAATGTTATTATTTAGAATCTTATTCTAATAATTTCAAGTGATGTCTATATGTACTTAAGTAATAGAATTAGAATTTGGCATGAAATGTGGTTTCTGATACTAACTTATTGATATCATATATAAATATCATAATAAAACTAAAATATTACTTAATTCGTCTCTATAAAATTAATTTTTAAGAGAAAAGTGTAACACTAGATAAACTCTTCAGAGACTTTGTGTTTTTCCAATAATAAATCATATTCAAAAGGTGTTTATAAGTATTGACAAGATGTATAATATATTTTATAGTTTTTGTTGTTTTGTTTGTTTTTAAGAGCTTGACTAAATACACTCAAATCTTTCAAAATAAGGTCCAAATAATCGGGCTCACTATCTATTGTATAATTGAATGTAACTTTCTTAATGTAATAAAAATTAATAGTAGTAATGTAAAAAAAGTAGTAGTACTCTGCGAATTTTAATTAGTAGTGAAAACGTGTCCTTTAAAAATAAAAGGGGTGTTTTAAAATAACATATATAAACTAAAAGATATTTTATTAATGATAAAAAAAACATTCAATAATGTAAAATTAATTGAGATTTCATTACATTGGATGAAATTAGTTGGGATGGTCATGTAATGCATACATTTTATGGGTACATCTCATGTAACACTTAGTAGCAAATTAGTTACCAAATGCATTTGACAATGCACTATGGTAATTGCATGATGGTGGTTTGCTACTTGTATCTTATGAGTCTTTAGGGTGTTAGAAGGATTGTGAGCTTAGCCTATAATACGGAATTTTAAAACCAAAAATAAAATTAAGTTTTTCATGAAATATAAATTTCAACCTATTAATTATGGTAAAATTATTTTCATTTTTAATTCTTGAATTATGTTTTCTTTTATATATAATAACTTGTTTAAGTCATATCAATATTTATCCATCATTTTGTTTACGATGCTCTTTTTCTATTACTTTTCTCACTATTTTGTAATTACATGAGAATTTAGGTGTCTACGTAGTACTTTTATGCATGATTAATTTGGTAAAATTTGAAACGTTTAGAATATTCAGGATGAAATTACTTGAAAAAAATTTAAAGTATCTACATTAAATTTTTTGTTATTTAGTTTAGTTTTTCAATATTTGTCAGCATTATTTTTTTGTAATTATTTTAAAACAGATGGATTCACTATTGCAATTTCTTTGTTATTATAACGAGTGCCATAAGACATATTTAAAAAAAATTATTTATTGGTTAGTAATAGAGTTCATTATTTAACATGATCACAATATAATAGAAATAATTTAAAATATTTTTAATATGAGCCTTCAAAGATGAACATTAAAAAATATGAAATAAAGGACAAACACTTTCACATCCTTGTTTCAAAACTATTAAAAAAATCATATCCAATATGATTACTATCATCTTCATTACTATATGTTCATAAAATTTATTAATATTTATTATTATCTTTATGAGGCAATTTTTTTTTTAATTTTTGGGGTGAGATAGAACACAAAATTTTCGATGAATCTTGAATGGTTTATCAAAACTGGAATTTCATTCATCACTTGTTTGTTCTGTAGTTGTGTCATCTGCATATTCTCTTGGTTTAGTGTTTAAAACATATATTTAATTTTTAAAAAAAGTTTAAATAAGTAAATCGTTCTACCAATGTTGATTTGGCGTAGTAAACATAGTCACCTTGAGAAGGCTACTATGTTAAACAATTACGTTAAGTAGCCAAGTAATATGTATATGTATATGTCATTTTAATTCAAAGACATGCATTTGTAGTGTTTCAACACATCCTATAATGTACAAAGCAAACTCAGTTCTTTTGCCTAGTATCCATCTAATAGGTTTCATGTTTCCAATAGAAGTAGCTCTACTTTATTTTTACAATACGTTTTGCTTTTCATAACTTTAACCCATCTCTGTCTATACAAAATGTCATTTTCTTTATTTCGTATTTTCATGGTCATTTCTTAAAACAACATATTATGATATCAATACATTATACTTTAGAATTTTAGAGTTAAAATAACTTAAATATCTATACATTACAATTTAAGTGAATAAACTCTATCATAAAGAAACTAACAAATCAACATTGTTAATATTATGATTTAAGATCTTATTCAAAATAATAACATTAACAAATCAATAATGTAAATGTTATTATTTAGAATCTTATTCTAATAATTTCAAGTGATGTCTATATGTACTTAAGTAATAGAATTAGAATTTGGCATGAAATGTGGTTTCTGATACTAACTTATTGATATCATATATAAATATCATAATAAAACTAAAATATTACTTAATTCGTCTCTATAAAATTAATTTTTAAGAGAAAAAGTGTAACACTAGATAAACTCTTCAGAGACTTTGTGTTTTTCCAATAATAAATCATATTCAAAAGGTGTTTATAAGTATTGACAAGATGTATAATATATTTTATAGTTTTTGTTGTTTTGTTTGTTTTTAAGAGCTTGACTAAATACACTCAAATCTTTCAAAATAAGGTCCAAATAATCGGGCTCACTATCTATTGTATAATTGAATGTAACTTTCTTAATGTAATAAAAATTAATAGTAGTAATGTAAAAAAAGTAGTAGTACTCTGCGAATTTTAATTAGTAGTGAAAACGTGTCCTTTAAAAATAAAAGGGGTGTTTTAAAATAACATATATAAACTAAAAGATATTTTATTAATGATAAAAAAAACATTCAATAATGTAAAATTAATTGAGATTTCATTACATTGGATGAAATTAGTTGGGATAGTCATGTAATGCATACATTTTATGGGTACATCTCATGTAACACTTAGTAGCAAATTAGTTACCAAATGCATTTGACAATGCACTATGGTAATTGCATGATGGTGGTTTGCTACTTGTATCTTATGAGTCTTTAGGGTGTTAGAAGGGTTGTGAGCTTAGCCTATAATACGGAATTTTAAAACCAAAAATAAAAATTAAGTTTTTCATGAAATATAAATTTCAACCTATTAATTATGGTAAAATTATTTTCATTTTTAATTCTTGAATTATGTTTTCTTTTATATATAATAACTTGTTTAAGTCATATCAATATTTATCCATCATTTTGTTTACGATGCTCTTTTTCTATTACTTTTCTCACTATTTTGTAATTACATGAGAATTTAGGTGTCTACGTAGTACTTTTATGCATGATTAATTTTGGTAAAATTTGAAACGTTTAGAATATTCAGGATGAAATTACTTGAAAAAAATTTAAAGTATCTACATTAAATTTTTTGTTATTTAGTTTAGTTTTTCAATATTTGTCAGCATTATTTTTTTGTAATTATTTTAAAACAGATGGATTCACTATTGCAATTTCTTTGTTATTATAACGAGTACCATAAGACATATTTAAAAAAAATTATTTATTGGTTAGTAATAGAGTTCATTATTTAACATGATCACAATATAATAGAAATAATTTAAAATATTTTTAATATGAGCCTTCAAAGATGAACATTAAAAAAATATGAAATAAAGGACAAACACTTTCACATCCTTGTTTCAAAACTATTAAAAAAATCATATTCAATATGATTACTATCATCTTCATTACTATATGTTCATAAAATTTATTAATATTTATTATTATCTTTATGAGGCAATTTTTTTTTAATTTTTGGGGTGAGATAGAACACAAATTTTCGATGAATCTTGAATGGTTTATCAAAACTGGAATTTCATTCATCACTTGTTTGTTCTGTAGTTGTGTCATCTGCATATTCTCTTGGTTTAGTGTTTAAAACATATATTTAATTTTTAAAAAAAGTTTAAAATAAGTAAATCGTTCTACCAATGTTGATTTGGCGTAGTAAACATAGTCACCTTGAGAAGGCTACTATGTTAAACAATTACGTTAAGTAGCCAAGTAATATGTATGTATATATGTCATTTTAATTCAAAGACATGCATTTGTAGTGTTTCAACACATCCTATAATGTACAAAGCAAACTCAGTTCTTTTGCCTAGTATCCATCTAATAGGTTTCATGTTTCCAATAGAAGTAGCTCTACTTTATTTTTACAATACGTTTTGCTTTTCATAACTTTAACCCATCTCTGTCTATACAAAATGTCATTTTCTTTATTTCGTATTTTCATGGTCATTTCTTAAAACAACATATTATGATATCAATACATTATACTTTAGAATTTTAGAGTTAAAATAACTTAAATATCTATACATTACAATTTAAGTGAATAAACTCTATCATAAAGAAACTAACAAATCAACATTGTTAATATTATGATTTAAGATCTTATTCAAAATAATAACATTAACAAATCAATAATGTAAATGTTATTATTTAGAATCTTATTCTAATAATTTCAAGTGATGTCTATATGTACTTAAGTAATAGAATTAGAATTTGGCATGAAATGTGGTTTCTGATACTAACTTATTGATATCATATATAAATATCATAATAAAACTAAAATATTACTTAATTCGTCTCTATAAAATTAATTTTTAAGAGAAAAAGTGTAACACTAGATAAACTCTTCAGAGACTTTGTGTTTTTCCAATAATAAATCATATTCAAAAGGTGTTTATAAGTATTGACAAGATGTATAATATATTTTATAGTTTTTGTTGTTTTGTTTGTTTTTAAGAGCTTGACTAAATACACTCAAATCTTTCAAAATAAGGTCCAAATAATCGGGCTCACTATCTATTGTATAATTGAATGTAACTTTCTTAATGTAATAAAAATTAATAGTAGTAATGTAAAAAAGTAGTAGTACTCTGCGAATTTTAATTAGTAGTGAAAACGTGTCCTTTAAAAATAAAAGGGGTGTTTTAAAATAACATATATAAACTAAAAGATATTTTATTAATGATAAAAAAAACATTCAATAATGTAAAATTAATTGAGATTTCATTACATTGGATGAAATTAGTTGGGATAGTCATGTAATGCATACATTTTATGGGTACATCTCATGTAACACTTAGTAGCAAATTAGTTACCAAATGCATTTGACAATGCACTATGGTAATTGCATGATGGTGGTTTGCTACTTGTATCTTATGAGTCTTTAGGGTGTTAGAAGGTTGTGAGCTTAGCCTATAATACGGAATTTTAAAACCAAAAATAAAAATTAAGTTTTTCATGAAATATAAATTTCAACCTATTAATTATGGTAAAATTATTTTCATTTTTAATTCTTGAATTATGTTTTCTTTTATATATAATAACTTGTTTAAGTCATATCAATATTTATCCATCATTTTGTTTACGATGCTCTTTTTCTATTACTTTTCTCACTATTTTGTAATTACATGAGAATTTAGGTGTCTACGTAGTACTTTTATGCATGATTAATTTTGGTAAAATTTGAAACGTTTAGAATATTCAGGATGAAATTACTTGAAAAAAATTTAAAGTATCTACATTAAATTTTTTGTTATTTAGTTTAGTTTTTCAATATTTGTCAGCATTATTTTTTTGTAATTATTTTAAAACAGATGGATTCACTATTGCAATTTCTTTGTTATTATAACGAGTGCCATAAGACATATTTAAAAAAAATTATTTATTGGTTAGTAATAGAGTTCATTATTTAACATGATCACAATATAATAGAAATAATTTAAAATATTTTTAATATGAGCCTTCAAAGATGAACATTAAAAAAATATGAAATAAAGGACAAACACTTTCACATCCTTGTTTCAAAACTATTAAAAAAATCATATTCAATATGATTACTATCATCTTCATTACTATATGTTCATAAAATTTATTAATATTTATTATTATCTTTATGAGGCAATTTTTTTTTAATTTTTGGGGTGAGATAGAACACAAAATTTTCGATGAATCTTGAATGGTTTATCAAAACTGGAATTTCATTCATCACTTGTTTGTTCTGTAGTTGTGTCATCTGCATATTCTCTTGGTTTAGTGTTTAAAACATATATTTAATTTTTAAAAAAAGTTTAAAATAAGTAAATCGTTCTACCAATGTTGATTTGGCGTAGTAAACATAGTCACCTTGAGAAGGCTACTATGTTAAACAATTACGTTAAGTAGCCAAGTAATATGTATGTATATATGTCATTTTAATTCAAAGACATGCATTTGTAGTGTTTCAACACATCCTATAATGTACAAAGCAAACTCAGTTCTTTTGCCTAGTATCCATCTAATAGGTTTCATGTTTCCAATAGAAGTAGCTCTACTTTATTTTTACAATACGTTTTGCTTTTCATAACTTTAACCCATCTCTGTCTATACAAAATGTCATTTTCTTTATTTCGTATTTTCATGGTCATTTCTTAAAACAACATATTATGATATCAATACATTATACTTTAGAATTTTAGAGTTAAAATAACTTAAATATCTATACATTACAATTTAAGTGAATAAACTCTATCATAAAGAAACTAACAAATCAACATTGTTAATATTATGATTTAAGATCTTATTCAAAATAATAACATTAACAAATCAATAATGTAAATGTTATTATTTAGAATCTTATTCTAATAATTTCAAGTGATGTCTATATGTACTTAAGTAATAGAATTAGAATTTGGCATGAAATGTGGTTTCTGATACTAACTTATTGATATCATATATAAATATCATAATAAAACTAAAATATTACTTAATTCGTCTCTATAAAATTAATTTTTAAGAGAAAAAGTGTAACACTAGATAAACTCTTCAGAGACTTTGTGTTTTTCCAATAATAAATCATATTCAAAAGGTGTTTATAAGTATTGACAAGATGTATAATATATTTTATAGTTTTTGTTGTTTTGTTTGTTTTTAAGAGCTTGACTAAATACACTCAAATCTTTCAAAATAAGGTCCAAATAATCGGGCTCACTATCTATTGTATAATTGAATGTAACTTTCTTAATGTAATAAAAATTAATAGTAGTAATGTAAAAAAAGTAGTAGTACTCTGCGAATTTTAATTAGTAGTGAAAACGTGTCCTTTAAAATAAAAGGGGTGTTTTAAAATAACATATATAAACTAAAAGATATTTTATTAATGATAAAAAAAACATTCAATAATGTAAAATTAATTGAGATTTCATTACATTGGATGAAATTAGTTGGGATAGTCATGTAATGCATACATTTTATGGGTACATCTCATGTAACACTTAGTAGCAAATTAGTTACCAAATGCATTTGACAATGCACTATGGTAATTGCATGATGGTGGTTTGCTACTTGTATCTTATGAGTCTTTAGGGTGTTAGAAGGGTTGTGAGCTTAGCCTATAATACGGAATTTTAAAACCAAAAATAAAAATTAAGTTTTTCATGAAATATAAATTTCAACCTATTAATTATGGTAAAATTATTTT
This sequence comes from Lathyrus oleraceus, assembly GCF_024323335.1. Lineage (NCBI taxonomy): Eukaryota > Viridiplantae > Streptophyta > Magnoliopsida > Fabales > Fabaceae > Lathyrus > Lathyrus oleraceus. Next base: position 9,971 of record NW_026112915.1, read on the forward strand.
CATTTTTAATTCTTGAATTATGTTTTCTTTTATATATAATAACTTGTTTAAGTCATATCAATATTTATCCATCATTTTGTTTACGATGCTCTTTTTCTATTACTTTTCTCACTATTTTGTAATTACATGAGAATTTAGGTGTCTACGTAGTACTTTTATGCATGATTAATTTTGGTAAAATTTGAAACGTTTAGAATATTCAGGATGAAATTACTTGAAAAAAATTTAAAGTATCTACATTAAATTTTTTGTTATTTAGTTTAGTTTTTCAATATTTGTCAGCATTATTTTTTTGTAATTATTTTAAAACAGATGGATTCACTATTGCAATTTCTTTGTTATTATAACGAGTGCCATAAGACATATTTAAAAAAAATTATTTATTGGTTAGTAATAGAGTTCATTATTTAACATGATCACAATATAATAGAAATAATTTAAAATATTTTTAATATGAGCCTTCAAAGATGAACATTAAAAAAATATGAAATAAAGGACAAACACTTTCACATCCTTGTTTCAAAACTATTAAAAAAATCATATTCAATATGATTACTATCATCTTCATTACTATATGTTCATAAAATTTATTAATATTTATTATTATCTTTATGAGGCAATTTTTTTTTAATTTTTGGGGTGAGATAGAACACAAAATTTTCGATGAATCTTGAATGGTTTATCAAAACTGGAATTTCATTCATCACTTGTTTGTTCTGTAGTTGTGTCATCTGCATATTCTCTTGGTTTAGTGTTTAAAACATATATTTAATTTTTAAAAAAAGTTTAAAATAAGTAAATCGTTCTACCAATGTTGATTTGGCGTAGTAAACATAGTCACCTTGAGAAGGCTACTATGTTAAACAATTACGTTAAGTAGCCAAGTAATATGTATGTATATGTCATTTTAATTCAAAGACATGCATTTGTAGTGTTTCAACACATCCTATAATGTACAAAGCAAACTCAGTTCTTTTGCCTAGTATCCATCTAATAGGTTTCATGTTTCCAATAGAAGTAGCTCTACTTTATTTTTACAATACGTTTTGCTTTTCATAACTTTAACCCATCTCTGTCTATACAAAATGTCATTTTCTTTATTTCGTATTTTCATGGTCATTTCTTAAAACAACATATTATGATATCAATACATTATACTTTAGAATTTTAGAGTTAAAATAACTTAAATATCTATACATTACAATTTAAGTGAATAAACTCTATCATAAAGAAACTAACAAATCAACATTGTTAATATTATGATTTAAGATCTTATTCAAAATAATAACATTAACAAATCAATAATGTAAATGTTATTATTTAGAATCTTATTCTAATAATTTCAAGTGATGTCTATATGTACTTAAGTAATAGAATTAGAATTTGGCATGAAATGTGGTTTCTGATACTAACTTATTGATATCATATATAAATATCATAATAAAACTAAAATATTACTTAATTCGTCTCTATAAAATTAATTTTTAAGAGAAAAAGTGTAACACTAGATAAACTCTTCAGAGACTTTGTGTTTTTCCAATAATAAATCATATTCAAAAGGTGTTTATAAGTATTGACAAGATGTATAATATATTTTATAGTTTTTGTTGTTTTGTTTGTTTTTAAGAGCTTGACTAAATACACTCAAATCTTTCAAAATAAGGTCCAAATAATCGGGCTCACTATCTATTGTATAATTGAATGTAACTTTCTTAATGTAATAAAAATTAATAGTAGTAATGTAAAAAAAGTAGTAGTACTCTGCGAATTTTAATTAGTAGTGAAAACGTGTCCTTTAAAAATAAAAGGGGTGTTTTAAAATAACATATATAAACTAAAAGATATTTTATTAATGATAAAAAAAACATTCAATAATGTAAAATTAATTGAGATTTCATTACATTGGATGAAATTAGTTGGGATAGTCATGTAATGCATACATTTTATGGGTACATCTCATGTAACACTTAGTAGCAAATTAGTTACCAAATGCATTTGACAATGCACTATGGTAATTGCATGATGGTGGTTTGCTACTTGTATCTTATGAGTCTTTAGGGTGTTAGAAGGGTTGTGAGCTTAGCCTATAATACGGAATTTTAAAACCAAAAATAAAAATTAAGTTTTTCATGAAATATAAATTTCAACCTATTAATTATGGTAAAATTATTTTCATTTTTAATTCTTGAATTATGTTTTCTTTTATATATAATAACTTGTTTAAGTCATATCAATATCTATCCATCATTTTGTTTACGATGCTCTTTTTCTATTACTTTTCTCACTATTTTGTAATTACATGAGAATTTAGGTGTCTACGTAGTACTTTTATGCATGATTAATTTTGGTAAAATTTGAAACGTTTAGAATATTCAGGATGAAATTACTTGAAAAAAATTTAAAGTATCTACATTAAATTTTTTGTTATTTAGTTTAGTTTTTCAATATTTGTCAGCATTATTTTTTTGTAATTATTTTAAAACAGATGGATTCACTATTGCAATTTCTTTGTTATTATAACGAGTGCCATAAGACATATTTAAAAAAAATTATTTATTGGTTAGTAATAGAGTTCATTATTTAACATGATCACAATATAATAGAAATAATTTAAAATATTTTTAATATGAGCCTTCAAAGATGAACATTAAAAAAATATGAAATAAAGGACAAACACTTTCACATCCTTGTTTCAAAACTATTAAAAAAATCATATTCAATATGATTACTATCATCTTCATTACTATATGTTCATAAAATTTATTAATATTTATTATTATCTTTATGAGGCAATTTTTTTTTAATTTTTGGGGTGAGATAGAACACAAAATTTTCGATGAATCTTGAATGGTTTATCAAAACTGGAATTTCATTCATCACTTGTTTGTTCTGTAGTTGTGTCATCTGCATATTCTCTTGGTTTAGTGTTTAAAACATATATTTAATTTTAAAAAAAGTTTAAAATAAGTAAATCGTTCTACCAATGTTGATTTGGCGTAGTAAACATAGTCACCTTGAGAAGGCTACTATGTTAAACAATTACGTTAAGTAGCCAAGTAATATGTATATGTATATGTCATTTTAATTCAAAGACATGCATTTGTAGTGTTTCAACACATCCTATAATGTACAAAGCAAACTCAGTTCTTTTGCCTAGTATCCATCTAATAGGTTTCATGTTTCCAATAGAAGTAGCTCTACTTTATTTTTACAATACGTTTTGCTTTTCATAACTTTAACCCATCTCTGTCTATACAAAATGTCATTTTCTTTATTTCGTATTTTCATGGTCATTTCTTAAAACAACATATTATGATATCAATACATTATACTTTAGAATTTTAGAGTTAAAATAACTTAAATATCTATACATTACAATTTAAGTGAATAAACTCTATCATAAAGAAACTAACAAATCAACATTGTTAATATTATGATTTAAGATCTTATTCAAAATAATAACATTAACAAATCAATAATGTAAATGTTATTATTTAGAATCTTATTCTAATAATTTCAAGTGATGTCTATATGTACTTAAGTAATAGAATTAGAATTTGGCATGAAATGTGGTTTCTGATACTAACTTATTGATATCATATATAAATATCATAATAAAACTAAAATATTACTTAATTCGTCTCTATAAAATTAATTTTTAAGAGAAAAAGTGTAACACTAGATAAACTCTTCAGAGACTTTGTGTTTTTCCAATAATAAATCATATTCAAAAGGTGTTTATAAGTATTGACAAGATGTATAATATATTTTATAGTTTTTGTTGTTTTGTTTGTTTTTAAGAGCTTGACTAAATACACTCAAATCTTTCAAAATAAGGTCCAAATAATCGGGCTCACTATCTATTGTATAATTGAATGTAACTTTCTTAATGTAATAAAAATTAATAGTAGTAATGTAAAAAAAGTAGTAGTACTCTGCGAATTTTAATTAGTAGTGAAAACGTGTCCTTTAAAAATAAAAGGGGTGTTTTAAAATAACATATATAAACTAAAAGATATTTTATTAATGATAAAAAAAACATTCAATAATGTAAAATTAATTGAGATTTCATTACATTGGATGAAATTAGTTGGGATAGTCATGTAATGCATACATTTTATGGGTACATCTCATGTAACACTTAGTAGCAAATTAGTTACCAAATGCATTTATCAATGCACTATGGTAATTGCATGATGGTGGTTTGCTACTTGTATCTTATGAGTCTTTAGGGTGTTAGAAGGGTTGTGAGCTTAGCCTATAATACGGAATTTTAAAACCAAAAATAAAAATTAAGTTTTTCATGAAATATAAATTTCAACCTATTAATTATGGTAAAATTATTTTCATTTTTAATTCTTGAATTATGTTTTCTTTTATATATAATAACTTGTTTAAGTCATATCAATATCTATCCATCATTTTGTTTACGATGCTCTTTTTCTATTACTTTTCTCACTATTTTGTAATTACATGAGAATTTAGGTGTCTACGTAGTACTTTTATGCATGATTAATTTTGGTAAAATTTGAAACGTTTAGAATATTCAGGATGAAATTACTTGAAAAAAATTTAAAGTATCTACATTAAATTTTTTGTTATTTAGTTTAGTTTTTCAATATTTGTCAGCATTATTTTTTTGTAATTATTTTAAAACAGATGGATTCACTATTGCAATTTCTTTGTTATTATAACGAGTGCCATAAGACATATTTAAAAAAATTATTTATTGGTTAGTAATAGAGTTCATTATTTAACATGATCACAATATAATAGAAATAATTTAAAATATTTTTAATATGAGCCTTCAAAGATGAACATTAAAAAAATATGAAATAAAGGACAAACACTTTCACATCCTTGTTTCAAAACTATTAAAAAAATCATATTCAATATGATTACTATCATCTTCATTACTATATGTTCATAAAATTTATTAATATTTATTATTATCTTTATGAGGCAATTTTTTTTTAATTTTTGGGGTGAGATAGAACACAAAATTTTCGATGAATCTTGAATGGTTTATCAAAACTGGAATTTCATTCATCACTTGTTTGTTCTGTAGTTGTGTCATCTGCATATTCTCTTGGTTTAGTGTTTAAAACATATATTTAATTTTAAAAAAAGTTTAAAATAAGTAAATCGTTCTACCAATGTTGATTTGGCGTAGTAAACATAGTCACCTTGAGAAGGCTACTATGTTAAACAATTACGTTAAGTAGCCAAGTAATATGTATATGTATATGTCATTTTAATTCAAAGACATGCATTTGTAGTGTTTCAACACATCCTATAATGTACAAAGCAAACTCAGTTCTTTTGCCTAGTATCCATCTAATAGGTTTCATGTTTCCAATAGAAGTAGCTCTACTTTATTTTTACAATACGTTTTGCTTTTCATAACTTTAACCCATCTCTGTCTATACAAAATGTCATTTTCTTTATTTCGTATTTTCATGGTCATTTCTTAAAACAACATATTATGATATCAATACATTATACTTTAGAATTTTAGAGTTAAAATAACTTAAATATCTATACATTACAATTTAAGTGAATAAACTCTATCATAAAGAAACTAACAAATCAACATTGTTAATATTATGATTTAAGATCTTATTCAAAATAATAACATTAACAAATCAATAATGTAAATGTTATTATTTAGAATCTTATTCTAATAATTTCAAGTGATGTCTATATGTACTTAAGTAATAGAATTAGAATTTGGCATGAAATGTGGTTTCTGATACTAACTTATTGATATCATATATAAATATCATAATAAAACTAAAATATTACTTAATTCGTCTCTATAAAATTAATTTTTAAGAGAAAAAGTGTAACACTAGATAAACTCTTCAGAGACTTTGTGTTTTTCCAATAATAAATCATATTCAAAAGGTGTTTATAAGTATTGACAAGATGTATAATATATTTTATAGTTTTTGTTGTTTTGTTTGTTTTTAAGAGCTTGACTAAATACACTCAAATCTTTCAAAATAAGGTCCAAATAATCGGGCTCACTATCTATTGTATAATTGAATGTAACTTTCTTAATGTAATAAAAATTAATAGTAGTAATGTAAAAAAAGTAGTAGTACTCTGCGAATTTTAATTAGTAGTGAAAACGTGTCCTTTAAAAATAAAAGGGGTGTTTTAAAATAACATATATAAACTAAAAGATATTTTATTAATGATAAAAAAAACATTCAATAATGTAAAATTAATTGAGATTTCATTACATTGGATGAAATTAGTTGGGATAGTCATGCAATGCATACATTTTATGGGTACATCTCATGTAACACTTAGTAGCAAGTTAGTTATCAAATGCATTTATCAATGCACTATGGTAATTGCATGATGGTGGTTTGCTACTTGTATCTTATGAGTCTTTAGGGTGTTAGAAGGGTTGTGAGCTTAGCCTATAATACGGAATTTTAAAACCAAAAATAAAAATTAAGTTTTTCATGAAATATAAATTTCAACCTATTAATTATGGTAAAATTATTTTCATTTTTAATTCTTGAATTATGTTTTCTTTTATATATAATAACTTGTTTAAGTCATATCAATATCTATCCATCATTTTGTTTACGATGCTCTTTTTCTATTACTTTTCTCACTATTTTGTAATTACATGAGAATTTAGGTGTCTACGTAGTACTTTTATGCATGATTAATTTTGGTAAAATTTGAAACGTTTAGAATATTCAGGATGAAATTACTTGAAAAAAATTTAAAGTATCTACATTAAATTTTTTGTTATTTAGTTTAGTTTTTCAATATTTGTCAGCATTATTTTTTTGTAATTATTTTAAAACAGATGGATTCACTATTGCAATTTCTTTGTTATTATAACGAGTGCCATAAGACATATTTAAAAAAAATTATTTATTGGTTAGTAATAGAGTTCATTATTTAACATGATCACAATATAATAGAAATAATTTAAAATATTTTTAATATGAGCCTTCAAAGATGAACATTAAAAAAATATGAAATAAAGGACAAACACTTTCACATCCTTGTTTCAAAACTATTAAAAAAATCATATTCAATATGATTACTATCATCTTCATTACTATATGTTCATAAAATTTATTAATATTTATTATTATCTTTATGAGGCAATTTTTTTTTAATTTTTGGGGTGAGATAGAACACAAAATTTTCGATGAATCTTGAATGGTTTATCAAAACTGGAATTTCATTCATCACTTGTTTGTTCTGTAGTTGTGTCATCTGCATATTCTCTTGGTTTAGTGTTTAAAACATATATTTAATTTTAAAAAAAGTTTAAAATAAGTAAATCGTTCTACCAATGTTGATTTGGCGTAGTAAACATAGTCACCTTGAGAAGGCTACTATGTTAAACAATTACGTTAAGTAGCCAAGTAATATGTATATGTATATGTCATTTTAATTCAAAGACATGCATTTGTAGTGTTTCAACACATCCTATAATGTACAAAGCAAACTCAGTTCTTTTGCCTAGTATCCATCTAATAGGTTTCATGTTTCCAATAGAAGTAGCTCTACTTTATTTTTACAATACGTTTTGCTTTTCATAACTTTAACCCATCTCTGTCTATACAAAATGTCATTTTCTTTATTTCGTATTTTCATGGTCATTTCTTAAAACAACATATTATGATATCAATACATTATACTTTAGAATTTTAGAGTTAAAATAACTTAAATATCTATACATTACAATTTAAGTGAATAAACTCTATCATAAAGAAACTAACAAATCAACATTGTTAATATTATGATTTAAGATCTTATTCAAAATAATAACATTAACAAATCAATAATGTAAATGTTATTATTTAGAATCTTATTCTAATAATTTCAAGTGATGTCTATATGTACTTAAGTAATAGAATTAGAATTTGGCATGAAATGTGGTTTCTGATACTAACTTATTGATATCATATATAAATATCATAATAAAACTAAAATATTACTTAATTCGTCTCTATAAAATTAATTTTTAAGAGAAAAAGTGTAACACTAGATAAACTCTTCAGAGACTTTGTGTTTTTCCAATAATAAATCATATTCAAAAGGTGTTTATAAGTATTGACAAGATGTATAATATATTTTATAGTTTTTGTTGTTTTGTTTGTTTTTAAGAGCTTGACTAAATACACTCAAATCTTTCAAAATAAGGTCCAAATAATCGGGCTCACTATCTATTGTATAATTGAATGTAACTTTCTTAATGTAATAAAAATTAATAGTAGTAATGTAAAAAAAGTAGTAGTACTCTGCGAATTTTAATTAGTAGTGAAAACGTGTCCTTTAAAAATAAAAGGGGTGTTTTAAAATAACATATATAAACTAAAAGATATTTTATTAATGATAAAAAAAACATTCAATAATGTAAAATTAATTGAGATTTCATTACATTGGATGAAATTAGTTGGGATAGTCATGTAATGCATACATTTTATGGGTACATCTCATGTAACACTTAGTAGCAAGTTAGTTACCAAATGCATTTACAATGCACTATGGTAATTGCATGATGGTGGTTTGCTACTTGTATCTTATGAGTCTTTAGGGTGTTAGAAGGGTTGTGAGCTTAGCCTATAATACGGAATTTTAAAACCAAAAATAAAAATTAAGTTTTTCATGAAATATAAATTTCAACCTATTAATTATGGTAAAATTATTTTCATTTTTAATTCTTGAATTATGTTTTCTTTTATATATAATAACTTGTTTAAGTCATATCAATATCTATCCATCATTTTGTTTACGATGCTCTTTTTCTATTACTTTTCTCACTATTTTGTAATTACATGAGAATTTAGGTGTCTACGTAGTACTTTTATGCATGATTAATTTTGGTAAAATTTGAAACGTTTAGAATATTCAGGATGAAATTACTTGAAAAAAATTTAAAGTATCTACATTAAATTTTTTGTTATTTAGTTTAGTTTTTCAATATTTGTCAGCATTATTTTTTTGTAATTATTTTAAAACAGATGGATTCACTATTGCAATTTCTTTGTTATTATAACGAGTGCCATAAGACATATTTAAAAAAAATTATTTATTGGTTAGTAATAGAGTTCATTATTTAACATGATCACAATATAATAGAAATAATTTAAAATATTTTTAATATGAGCCTTCAAAGATGAACATTAAAAAAATATGAAATAAAGGACAAACACTTTCACATCCTTGTTTCAAAACTATTAAAAAAATCTTATTCAATATGATTACTATCATCTTCATTACTATATGTTCATAAAATTTATTAATATTTATTATTATCTTTATGAGGCAATTTTTTTTTAATTTTTGGGGTGAGATAGAACACAAAATTTTCGATGAATCTTGAATGGTTTATCAAAACTGGGATTTCATTCATCACTTATTTGTTCTGTAGTTGTGTCATCTGCATATTCTCTTGGTTTAGTGTTTAAAACATATATTTAATTTTAAAAAAAAGTTTAAATTAATTAAATCGTTCTACCAATGTTGATTTGGCGTAGTAAACATAGTCACCTTGAGAAGGCTACTATGTTAAACAATTACGTTAAGTAGCCAAGTAATATGTATATGTATATGTCATTTTAATTCAAAGACATGCATTTGTAGTGTTTCAACACATCCTATAATGTACAAAGCAAACTCAGTTCTTTTGCCTAGTATCCATCTAATAGGTTTCATGTTTTCAATAGAAGTAGCTCTACTTTATTTTTACATTACGTTTTGCTTTTCATAACTTTAACCCATCTCTGTCTATACAAAATGTCATTTTCTTTATTTCGTATTTTCATGGTCATTTCTTAAAACAACATATTATGATATCAATACATTATACTTTAGAATTTTAGAGTTAAAATAACTTAAATATCTATACATTACAATTTAAGTGAATAAACTCTATCATAAAGAAACTAACAAATCAACATTGTTAATATTATGATTTAAGATCTTATTCAAAATAATAACATTAACAAATCAATAATGTAAATGTTATTATTTAGAATCTTATTCTAATAATTTCAAGTGATGTCTATATGTACTTAAGTAATAGAATTAGAATTTGGCATGAAATGTGGTTTCTGATACTAACTTATTGATATCATATATAAATATCATAATAAAACTAAAATATTACTTAATTCGTCTCTATAAAATTAATTTTTAAGAGAAAAAGTGTAACACTAGATAAACTCTTCAGAGACTTTGTGTTTTTCCAATAATAAATCATATTCAAAAGGTGTTTATAAGTATTGACAAGATGTATAATATATTTTATAGTTTTTGTTGTTTTGTTTGTTTTTAAGAGCTTGACTAAATACACTCAAATCTTTCAAAATAAGGTCCAAATAATCGGGCTCACTATCTATTGTATAATTGAATGTAACTTTCTTAATGTAATAAAAATTAATAGTAGTAATGTAAAAAAAGTAGTAGTACTCTGCGAATTTTAATTAGTAGTGAAAACGTGTCCTTTAAAAATAAAAGGGGTGTTTTAAAATAACATATATAAACTAAAAGATATTTTATTAATGATAAAAAAAACATTCAATAATGTAAAATTAATTGAGATTTCATTACATTGGATGAAATTAGTTGGGATAGTCATGCAATGCATACATTTTATGGGTACATCTCATGTAACACTTAGTAGCAAGTTAGTTATCAAATGCATTTATCAATGCACTATGGTAATTGCATGATGGTGGTTTGCTACTTGTATCTTATGAGTCTTTAGGGTGTTAGAAGGGTTGTGAGCTTAGCCTATAATACGGAATTTTAAAACCAAAAATAAAAATTAAGTTTTTCATGAAATATAAATTTCAACCTATTAATTATGGTAAAATTATTTTCATTTTTAATTCTTGAATTATGTTTTCTTTTATATATAATAACTTGTTTAAGTCATATCAATATCTATCCATCATTTTGTTTACGATGCTCTTTTTCTATTACTTTTCTCACTATTTTGTAATTACATGAGAATTTAGGTGTCTACGTAGTACTTTTATGCATGATTAATTTTGGTAAAATTTGAAACGTTTAGAATATTCAGGATGAAATTACTTGAAAAAAATTTAAAGTATCTACATTAAATTTTTTGTTATTTAGTTTAGTTTTTCAATATTTGTCAGCATTATTTTTTTGTAATTATTTTAAAACAGATGGATTCACTATTGCAATTTCTTTGTTATTATAACGAGTGCCATAAGACATATTTAAAAAAAATTATTTATTGGTTAGTAATAGAGTTCATTATTTAACATGATCACAATATAATAGAAATAATTTAAAATATTTTTAATATGAGCCTTCAAAGATGAACATTAAAAAAATATGAAATAAAGGACAAACACTTTCACATCCTTGTTTCAAAACTATTAAAAAAATCATATCAATATGATTACTATCATCTTCATTACTATATGTTCATAAAATTTATTAATATTTATTATTATCTTTATGAGGCAATTTTTTTTTAATTTTTGGGGTGAGATAGAACACAAAATTTTCGATGAATCTTGAATGGTTTATCAAAACTGGAATTTCATTCATCACTTGTTTGTTCTGTAGTTGTGTCATCTGCATATTCTCTTGGTTTAGTGTTTAAAACATATATTTAATTTTTAAAAAAAGTTTAAAATAAGTAAATCGTTCTACCAATGTTGATTTGGCGTAGTAAACATAGTCACCTTGAGAAGGCTACTATGTTAAACAATTACGTTAAGTAGCCAAGTAATATGTATATGTATATGTCATTTTAATTCAAAGACATGCATTTGTAGTGTTTCAACACATCCTATAATGTACAAAGCAAACTCAGTTCTTTTGCCTAGTATCCATCTAATAGGTTTCATGTTTCCAATAGAAGTAGCTCTACTTTATTTTTACAATACGTTTTGCTTTTCATAACTTTAACCCATCTCTGTCTATACAAAATGTCATTTTCTTTATTTCGTATTTTCATGGTCATTTCTTAAAACAACATATTATGATATCAATACATTATACTTTAGAATTTTAGAGTTAAAATAACTTAAATATCTATACATTACAATTTAAGTGAATAAACTCTATCATAAAGAAACTAACAAATCAACATTGTTAATATTATGATTTAAGATCTTATTCAAAATAATAACATTAACAAATCAATAATGTAAATGTTATTATTTAGAATCTTATTCTAATAATTTCAAGTGATGTCTATATGTACTTAAGTAATAGAATTAGAATTTGGCATGAAATGTGGTTTCTGATACTAACTTATTGATATCATATATAAATATCATAATAAAACTAAAATATTACTTAATTCGTCTCTATAAAATTAATTTTTAAGAGAAAAAGTGTAACACTAGATAAACTCTTCAGAGACTTTGTGTTTTTCCAATAATAAATCATATTCAAAAGGTGTTTATAAGTATTGACAAGATGTATAATATATTTTATAGTTTTTGTTGTTTTGTTTGTTTTTAAGAGCTTGACTAAATACACTCAAATCTTTCAAAATAAGGTCCAAATAATCGGGCTCACTATCTATTGTATAATTGAATGTAACTTTCTTAATGTAATAAAAATTAATAGTAGTAATGTAAAAAAGTAGTAGTACTCTGCGAATTTTAATTAGTAGTGAAAACGTGTCCTTTAAAATAAAAGGGGTGTTTTAAATAACATATATAAACTAAAAGATATTTTATTAATGATAAAAAAAACATTCAATAATGTAAAATTAATTGAGATTTCATTACATTGTATGAAATTAGTTGGGATAGTCATGTAATGCATACATTTTATGGGTACATCTCATGTAACACTTAGTAGCAATTAGTTACCAAATGCATTTGACAATGCACTATGGTAATGCATGATGGTGGTTTGCTACTTGTATCTTATGAGTCTTTAGGGTGAAGGGTTGTGAACTTAGCCTATAATACAGAATTTTAAACCAAAATAAGTTTTCATGAAATATAAATTTCAACCTATTAATTAAAATTATTTATGTAATAGTAGTAATGTAAAATTTAATTAGTAGTGAAACGTGTCCTTTAAATAAAAGGGGTGTTTTAAATATCATATATAACTAAAAGATATTTTATTAGATAAAAAAACATTCAATAATGTAAATTAATTGAGATTTCATTACATTGGATGAAATTAGTTGGGATAGTCATGTAATGCATACATTTTATGGGTACATCTCATGTAACACTTAGTAGCAAGTTAGTTACCAAATGCATTTATCAATGCACTATTGTAATTGCATGATGGTGGTTTGCTACTTGTATCTTATGAGTCTTTAGGGTGTTCGAAAGATTGTGAGCTTAGCCTATAATACGGAATTTTAAAACCAAAAAAAATAATTAAGTTTTTCATGAAATATAAATTTCAACCTATTATTTATGGTAAAATTATTTTCATTTTTATATCTTGAATTATGTTTTCTTTATATATAATTACTTGTTTAAGTCATATCAATATCTATCCATCATTTTGTTTACGATGCTCTTTTTCTATTACTTTTCTCACTATTTTGTAATTACATGAGAATTTAGGTGTCTACGTAGTACTTTTATGCATGCCTAATTTTGGTAAAATTTGAAACGTTTAGAATATTCAGGATGAAATTACTTGAAAAAAATTTAAAGTATCTACATTAAATTTTTTGTTTTTTAGTTTAGTTTTTCAATATTTGTCAGCATTATTTTTTTGTAACTATTCTAAAATAGATGAATTCACTATTGCAATTTCTTTGCTATTATAAAGAGTGCCATAAGACATATATAAAAAAAATTATTTATTGGTTAGTAATAGAGTTCATTATTTAACATGATCACAATATAATAGAAATAATTTAAAATATTTTTAATATGAGCCTTCAAAGATGAACATTAAAAAAATATGAAATAAAGGACAAACACTTTCACATCCTTGTTTCAAAACTATTAAAAAAATCATAATCAATATGATTACTATCAACTTCATTACTATATGTTCATAAAATTTATTGATATTTATTATTATCTTTATGAGGCAATTTTTTTTTAATTATTGGGGTGAGATAGAACACAAAAATTTCGATGAATCTTGAATGGTTTATCAAAACTGGAATTTCATTCATCACTTGTTTGTTCTGTAGTTGTGTCATCTGCATATTCTCTTGTTTTAGTGTTTAAAACATATATTTAATTTTTAAAATAAGTAAATCGTTCTACCAATGTTGATTTGGCGTTGTAAACATAGTCACCTTGAGAAGGCTACTATGTTAAACAATTATGTTAAGTAGCCAAGTAATATGTATATGTATATGTCATTTTAATTCAAAGACATGCATTTGGAGTGTTTCAACGCATCCTATAATGTTCAAAGCAAACTCAGTTCTTTTGCCTAGTATCCATCTAATAGGTTTCATGTTTCCAATAGAAGTAGCTCTACTTTATTTTTACAATACGTTTTGCTTTTCATAACTTTAACCCATCTCTGTCTATACAAAATGTCATTTTCTTTATTTCGTATTTTCATGGTCATTTCTTTAAACAACATATTATGATATCAATACTTTAGAATTTTAGAGTTAAAATAACTTAAATATCTATACATTAATAAGTTAAGTGAATAAACTTTATCATAAAGAAACTAACAAACCAACATTGTTAATATTATGATTTAGGATCTTATTCAAAATAATAACATTAACAAATCAATAACGTAAATGTTATTATTTAGAATCTTATTCTAATAATTTCAAGTGATGTCTATGTGTACTTAAGTAATAGAATTAGAATTTGGCATGAAATGTGGTTTCTGATACTAACTTATTGATATCATATATAAATATCACAATAAAACGAAAATTTTACTTAATTCGTCTCTATAAAATTATTTTTAAGAGAAAAAGTGTAACACTAGATAAACTCTTTAGAGACTTTGTGTTTTTCCAATAATAAATCATATTCAAAAGGTGTTTATAAGTATTGACAAGATGTATAATATATTTTATAGTTTTTGTTGTTTTGTTTGTTTTTATGAGCTTGACTAAATACACTCAAATCTTTCAAAATAAGGTCCAAATAATCGGGCTCACTATCTATTGTATAATTGAATGTAACTTTCTTAATGTAATAAAAATTAATAGTAGTAATGTAAAAAAAGTAGTAGTACTCTGCAAATTTTAATTAGTAGTGAAAACGTGTCCTTTAAAAATAAAAGGGGTGTCATAAAATAACATATATAAACTAAAAGATATTTTATTAATGATAAAAAAACATTCAAAATGTAAAATTAATTGAGATTTCATTACATTGGATGAAATTAGTTGGGATAGTCATGTAATGCATACATTTTATGGGTACATCTCATGTAACACTTAGTAGCAAGTTAGTTACCAAATGCATTTATCAATGCACTATTGTAATTGCATGATGGTGGTTTGCTACTTGTATCTTATGAGTCTTTAGGGTGTTCGAAGGATTGTGAGCTTAGCCTATAATACGGAATTTTAAAACCAAAAAAAAAATTAAGTTTTTCATGAAATATAAATTTCAACCTATTAATTATGGTAAAATTATTTTCATTTTTATATCTTGAATTATGTTTTCTTTTATATATAATTACTTGTTTAAGTCATATCAATATCTATCCATCATTTTGTTTACGATGCTCTTTTTCTATTACTTTTCTCACTATTTTGTAATTACATGAGAATTTAGGTGTCTACGTAGTACTTTTATGCATGCTAATTTTGGTAAAATTTGAAACGTTTAGAATATTCAGGATGAAATTACTTGAAAAAAATTTAAAGTATCTACATTAAATTTTTTGTTTTTTAGTTTAGTTTTTCAATATTTGTCAGCATTATTTTTTTGTAACTATTCTAAAATAGATGAATTCACTATTGCAATTTCTTTGCTATTATAAAGAGTGCCATAAGACATATATAAAAAAAATTATTTATTGGTTAGTAATAGAGTTCATTATTTAACATGATCACAATATAATAGAAATAATTTAAAATATTTTTAATATGAGCCTTCAAAGATGAACATTAAAAAAATATGAAATAAAGGACAAACACTTTCACATCCTTGTTTCAAAACTATTAAAAAAATCATAATCAATATGATTACTATCAACTTCATTACTATATGTTCATAAAATTTATTGATATTTATTATTATCTTTATGAGGCAATTTTTTTTTAATTATTGGGGTGAGATAGAACACAAAAATTTCGATGAATCTTGAATGGTTTATCAAAACTGGAATTTCATTCATCACTTGTTTGTTCTGTAGTTGTGTCATCTGCATATTCTCTTGTTTTAGTGTTTAAAACATATATTTAATTTTTAAAAAAAGTTTAAAATAAGTAAATCGTTCTACCAATGTTGATTTGGCGTTGTAAACATAGTCACCTTGAGAAGGCTACTATGTTAAACAATTATGTTAAGTAGCCAAGTAATATGTATATGTATATGTCATTTTAATTCAAAGACATGCATTTGGAGTGTTTCAACGCATCCTATAATGTTCAAAGCAAACTCAGTTCTTTTGCCTAGTATCCATCTAATAGGTTTCATGTTTCCAATAGAAGTAGCTCTACTTTATTTTTACAATACGTTTTGCTTTTCATAACTTTAACCCATCTCTGTCTATACAAAATGTCATTTTCTTTATTTCGTATTTTCATGGTCATTTCTTTAAACAACATATTATGATATCAATACTTTAGAATTTTAGAGTTAAAATAACTTAAATATCTATACATTAATAAGTTAAGTGAATAAACTTTATCATAAAGAAACTAACAAACCAACATTGTTAATATTATGATTTAGGATCTTATTCAAAATAATAACATTAACAAATCAATAACGTAAATGTTATTATTTAGAATCTTATTCTAATAATTTCAAGTGATGTCTATGTGTACTTAAGTAATAGAATTAGAATTTGGCATGAAATGTGGTTTCTGATACTAACTTATTGATATCATATATAAATATCACAATAAAACGAAAATTTTACTTAATTCGTCTCTATAAAATTATTTTTTAAGAGAAAAAGTGTAACACTAGATAAACTCTTTAGAGACTTTGTGTTTTTCCAATAATAAATCATATTCAAAAGGTGTTTATAAGTATTGACAAGATGTATAATATATTTTATAGTTTTTGTTGTTTTGTTTGTTTTTATGAGCTTGACTAAATACACTCAAATCTTTCAAAATAAGGTCCAAATAATCGGGCTCACTATCTATTGTATAATTGAATGTAACTTTCTTAATGTAATAAAAATTAATAGTAGTAATGTAAAAAAAGTAGTAGTACTCTGCAAATTTTAATTAGTAGTGAAAACGTGTCCTTTAAAAATAAAAGGGGTGTCATAAAATAACATATATAAACTAAAAGATATTTTATTAATGATAAAAAAACATTCAAAAATGTAAAATTAATTGAGATTTCATTACATTGGATGAAATTAGTTGGGATAGTCATGTAATGCATACATTTTATGGGTACATCTCATGTAACACTTAGTAGCAAGTTAGTTACCAAATGCATTTATCAATGCACTATTGTAATTGCATGATGGTGGTTTGCTACTTGTATCTTATGAGTCTTTAGGGTGTTCGAAGGGTTGTGAGCTTAGCCTATAATACGGAATTTTAAAACCAAAAAAAAAAATTAAGTTTTTCATGAAATATAAATTTCAACCTATTAATTATGGTAAAATTATTTTCATTTTTATATCTTGAATTATGTTTTCTTTTATATATAATTACTTGTTTAAGTCATATCAATATCAATCCATCATTTTGTTTACGATGCTCTTTTTCTATTACTTTTCTCACTATTTTGTAATTACATGAGAATTTAGGTGTCTACGTAGTACTTTTATGCATGCTTAATTTTGGTAAAATTTGAAACGTTTAGAATATTCAGGATGAAATTACTTGAAAAAAATTTAAAGTATCTACATTAAATTTTTTGTTTTTTAGTTTAGTTTTTCAATATTTGTCAGCATTATTTTTTTGTAACTATTCTAAAATAGATGAATTCACTATTGCAATTTCTTTGCTATTATAAAGAGTGCCATAAGACATATATATAAAAAATTATTTATTGGTTAGTAATACAGTTCATTATTTAACATGATCACAATATAATAGAAATAATTTAAAATATTTTTAATATGAGCCTTCAAAGATGAACATTAAAAAAATATGAAATAAAGGACAAACACTTTCACATCCTTGTTTCAAAACTATTAAAAAAATCATAATCAATATGATTACTATCAACTTCATTACTATATGTTCATAAAATTTATTGATATTTATTATTATCTTTATGAGGCAATTTTTTTTTAATTATTGGGGTGAGATAGAACACAAAAATTTCGATGAATCTTGAATGGTTTATCAAAACTGGAATTTCATTCATCACTTGTTTGTTCTGTAGTTGTGTCATCTGCATATTCTCTTGTTTTAGTGTTTAAAACATATATTTAATTTTAAAAAAAAGTTTAAAATAAGTAAATCGTTCTACCAATGTTGATTTGGCGTTGTAAACATAGTCACCTTGAGAAGGCTACTATGTTAAACAATTATGTTAAGTAGCCAAGTAATATGTATATGTATATGTCATTTTAATTCAAAGACATGCATTTGGAGTGTTTCAACGCATCCTATAATGTTCAAAGCAAACTCAGTTCTTTTGCCTAGTATCCATCTAATAGGTTTCATGTTTCCAATAGAAGTAGCTCTACTTTATTTTTACAATACGTTTTGCTTTTCATAACTTTAACCCATCTCTGTCTATACAAAATGTCATTTTCTTTATTTCGTATTTTCATGGTCATTTCTTTAAACAACATATTATGATATCAATACTTTAGAATTTTAGAGTTAAAATAACTTAAATATCTATACATTAATAAGTTAAGTGAATAAACTTTATCATAAAGAAACTAACAAACCAACATTGTTAATATTATGATTTAGGATCTTATTCAAAATAATAACATTAACAAATCAATAACGTAAATGTTATTATTTAGAATCTTATTCTAATAATTTCAAGTGATGTCTATGTGTACTTAAGTAATAGAATTAGAATTTGGCATGAAATGTGGTTTCTGATACTAACTTATTGATATCATATATAAATATCACAATAAAACGAAAATTTTACTTAATTCGTCTCTATAAAATTATTTTTTAAGAGAAAAAGTGTAACACTAGATAAACTCTTTAGAGACTTTGTGTTTTTCCAATAATAAATCATATTCAAAAGGTGTTTATAAGTATTGACAAGATGTATAATATATTTTATAGTTTTTGTTGTTTTGTTTGTTTTTATGAGCTTGACTAAATACACTCAAATCTTTCAAAATAAGGTCCAAATAATCGGGCTCACTATCTATTGTATAATTGAATGTAACTTTCTTAATGTAATAAAAAATTAATAGTAGTAATGTAAAAAAAGTAGTAGTACTCTGCAAATTTTAATTAGTAGTGAAAACGTGTCCTTTAAAAATAAAAGGGGTGTCATAAAATAACATATATAAACTAAAAGATATTTTATTAATGATAAAAAAACATTCAATAATGTAAAATTAATTGAGATTTCATTACATTGGATGAAATTAGTTGGGATAGTCATGTAATGCATACATTTTATGGGTACATCTCATGTAACACTTAGTAGCAAGTGAGTTACCATTGCATTTATCAATGCACTATTGTAATTGCATGATGGTGGTTTGCTACTTGTATCTTATGAGTCTTTAGGGTGTTCGAAGGGTTGTGAGCTTAGCCTATAATACGGAATTTTAAAACCAAAAAAAAAAATTAAGTTTTTCATGAAATATAAATTTCAACCTATTAATTATGGTAAACTTATTTTCATTTTTATATCTTGAATTAAGTTTTCATTTATATATAATTACTTGTTTAAGTCATATCAATATCAATCCATCATTTTGTTTACGATGCTCTTTTTCTATTACTTTTCTCACTATTTTGTAATTACATGAGAATTTAGGTGTCTACGTAGTACTTTTATGCATGCTTAATTTTGGTAAAATTTGAAACGTTTAGAATATTCAGGATGAAATTACTTGAAAAAAATTTAAAGTATCTACATTAAATTTTTTGTTTTTTAGTTTCTGTTTTCAATATTTGTCAGCATTATTTTTTTGTAACTATTCTAAAATAGATGAATTCACTATTGCAATTTCTTTGCTATTATAAAGAGTGCCATAAGACATATATAAAAAAATTATTTATTGGTTAGTAATAGAGTTCATTATTTAACATGATCACAATATAATAGAAATAATTTAAAATATTTTTAATATGAGCCTTCAAAGATGAACATTAAAAAAATATGAAATAAAGGACAAACACTTTCACATCCTTGTTTCAAAACTATTAAAAAAATCATAATCAATATGATTACTATCAACTTCATTACTATATGTTCATAAAATTTATTGATATTTATTATTATCTTTATGAGGCAATTTTTTTTTAATTTTTGGGGTGAGATAGAACACAAAAATTTCGATGAATCTTGAATGGTTTATCAAAACTGGAATTTCATTCATCACTTGTTTGTTCTGTAGTTGTGTCATCTGCATATTCTCTTGTTTTAGTGTTTAAAACATATATTTAATTTTTAAAAAAGTTTAAAATAAGTAAATCGTTCTACCAATGTTGATTTGGCGTTGTAAACATAGTCACCTTGAGAAGGCTACTATGTTAAACAATTATGTTAAGTAGCCAAGTAATATGTATATGTATATGTCATTTTAATTCAAAGACATGCATTTGGAGTGTTTCAACGCATCCTATAATGTTCAAAGCAAACTCAGTTCTTTTTCCTAGTATCCATCTAATAGGTTTCATGTTTCCAATAGAAGTAGCTCTACTTTATTTTTACAATACGTTTTTCTTTTCATAACTTTAACCCATCTCTGTCTATACAAAATGTCATTTTCTTTATTTCGTATTTTCATGGTCATTTCTTTAAACAACATATTATGATATCAATACTTTAGAATTTTAGAGTTAAAATAACTTAAATATCTATACATTAATAAGTTAAGTGAATAAACTTTATCATAAAGAAACTAACAAACCAACATTGTTAATATTATGATTTAGGATCTTATTCAAAATAATAACATTAACAAATCAATAACGTAAATGTTATTATTTAGAATCTTATTCTCATAATTTCAAGTGATGTCTATGTGTACGTAAGTAATAGAATTAGAATTTGGCATGAAATGTGGTTTCTGATACTAACTTATTGATATCATATATAAATATCACAATAAAACGAAAAATTTACTTTATTCGTCTCTATAAAATTATTTTTTAAGAGAAAAAGTGTAACACTAGATAAACTCTTTAGAGACTTTGTGCTTTTCCAATAATAAATCATATTCAAAAGGTGTTTATAAGTATTGACAAGATGTATAATATATTTTATAGTTTTTGTTGATTTGTTTGTTTTTATGAGCTTGACTAAATACACTCAAATCTTTCAAAATAAGGTCCAAATAATCGGGCTCACTATCTATTGTATAATTGAATGTAACTTTCTTAATGTAATAAAAATTAATAGTAGTAATGTAAAAAAAGTAGTAGTACTCTGCAAATTTTAATTAGTAGTGAAAACGTGTCCTTTAAAAATAAAAGGGGTGTCATAAAATAACATATATAAACTAAAAGATATTTTATTAATGATAAAAAAACATTCAAAATGTAAAATTAATTGAGATTTCATTACATTGGATGAAATTAGTTGGGATAGTCATGTAATGCATACATTTTATGGGTACATCTCATGTAACACTTAGTAGCAAGTTAGTTACCATTGCATTTATCAATGCACTATTGTAATTGCATGATGGTGGTTTGCTACTTGTATCTTATGAGTCTTTAGGGTGTTCGAAGGGTTGTGAGCTTAGCCTATAATACGGAATTTTAAAACCAAAAAAAAAATTAAGTTTTTCATGAAATATAAATTTCAACCTATTAATTATGGTAAACTTATTTTCATTTTTATATCTTGAATTAAGTTTTCATTTATATATAATTACTTGTTTAAGTCATATCAATATCAATCCATCATTTTGTTTACGATGCTCTTTTTCTATTACTTTTCTCACTATTTTGTAATTACATGAGAATTTGGGTGTCTACGTAGTACTTTTATGCATGCTTAATTTTGGTAAAATTTGAAACGTTTAGAATATTCAGGATGAAATTACTTGAAAAAAATTTAAAGTATCTACATTAAATTTTTTGTTTTTTAGTTTCTGTTTTCAATATTTGTCAGGATTATTTTTTTGTAACTATTCTAAAATAGATGAATTCACTATTGCAATTTCTTTGCTATTATAAAGAGTGCCATAAGACATATATAAAAAAAATTATTTATTGGTTAGTAATACAGTTCATTATTTAACATGATCACAATATAATAGAAATAATTTAAAATATTTTTAATATGAGCCTTCAAAGATGAACATTAAAAAAATATGAAATAAAGGACAAACACTTTCACATCCTTGTTTCAAAACTATTAAAAAAATAATAATCAATATGATTACTATCAACTTCATTACTATATGTTCATAAAATTTATTGATATTTATTATTATCTTTATGAGGCAATTTGTTTTTAATTTTTGGGGTGAGATAGAACACAAAAATTTCAATGAATCTTGAATGGTTTATCAAAACTGGAATTTCATTCATCACTTGTTTGTTCTGTAGTTGTGTCATCTGCATATTCTCTTGTTTTAGTGTTTAAAACATATATTTAATTTTTAAAAAAAGTTTAAAATAAGTAAATCGTTCTACCAATGTTGATTTGGCGTTGTAAACATAGTCACCTTGAGAAGGCTACTATGTTAAACAATTATGTTAAGTAGCCAAGTAATATGTATATGTATATGTCATTTTAATTCAAAGACATGCATTTGGAGTGTTTCAACGCATCCTATAATGTTCAAAGCAAACTCAGTTCTTTTGCCTAGTATCCATCTAATAGGTTTCATGTTTCCAATAGAAGTAGCTCTACTTTATTTTTACAATACGTTTTGCTTTTCATAACTTTAACCCATCTCTGTCTATACAAAATGTCATTTTCTTTATTTCGTATTTTCATGGTCATTTCTTTAAACAACATATTATGATATCAATACTTTAGAATTTTAGAGTTAAAATAACTTAAATATCTATACATTAATAAGTTAAGTGAATAAACTTTATCATAAAGAAACTAACAAACCAACATTGTTAATATTATGATTTAGGATCTTATTCAAAATAATAACATTAACAAATCAATAACGTAAATGTTATTATTTAGAATCTTATTCTAATAATTTCAAGTGATGTCTATGTGTACTTAAGTAATAGAATTAGAATTTGGCATGAAATGTGGTTTCTGATACTAACTTATTGATATCATATATAAATATCACAATAAAACGAAAATTTTACTTAATTCGTCTCTATAAAATTATTTTTTAAGAGAAAAAGTGTAACACTAGATAAACTCTTTAGAGACTTTGTGTTTTTCCAATAATAAATCATATTCAAAAGGTGTTTATAAGTATTGACAAGATGTATAATATATTTTATAGTTTTTGTTGTTTTGTTTGTTTTTATGAGCTTGACTAAATACACTCAAATCTTTCAAAATAAGGTCCAAATAATCGGGCTCACTATCTATTGTATAATTGAATGTAACTTTCTTAATGTAATAAAAAATTAATAGTAGTAATGTAAAAAAAGTAGTAGTACTCTGCAAATTTTAATTAGTAGTGAAAACGTGTCCTTTAAAAATAAAAGGGGTGTCATAAAATAACATATATAAACTAAAAGATATTTTATTAATGATAAAAAAACATTCAAAATGTAAAATTAATTGAGATTTCATTACATTGGATGAAATTAGTTGGGATAGTCATGTAATGCATACATTTTATGGGTACATCTCATGTAACACTTAGTAGCAAGTTAGTTACCATTGCATTTATCAATGCACTATTGTAATTGCATGATGGTGGTTTGCTACTTGTATCTTATGAGTCTTTAGGGTGTTCGAAGGGTTGTGAGCTTAGCCTATAATACGGAATTTTAAAACCAAAAAAAAAATTAAGTTTTTCATGAAATATAAATTTCAACCTATTAATTATGGTAAAATTATTTTCATTTTTATATCTTGAATTATGTTTTCTTTTATATATAATTACTTGTTTAAGTCATATCAATATCAATCCATCATTTTGTTTACGATGCTCTTTTTCTATTACTTTTCTCACTATTTTGTAATTACATGAGAATTTAGGTGTCTACGTAGTACTTTTATGCATGCTTAATTTTGGTAAAATTTGAAACGTTTAGAATATTCAGGATGAAATTACTTGAAAAAATTTTAAAGTATCTACATTAAATTTTTTGTTTTTAGTTTAGGTTTTCAATATTTGTCAGCATTATTTTTTTGTAACTATTCTAAAATAGATGACTTCACTATTGCAATTTCTTTGCTATTATAAAGAGTGCCATAAGACATATATAAAAAAATTATTTATTGGTTAGTAATAGAGTTCATTATTTAACATGATCACAATATAATAGAAATAATTTAAAATATTTTTAATATGAGCCTTCAAAGATGAACATTAAAAAAATATGAAATAAAGGACAAACACTTTCACATCCTTGTTTCAAAACTATTAAAAAAATCATAATCAATATGATTACTATCAACTTCATTACTATATGTTCATAAAATTTATTGATATTTATTATTATCTTTATGAGGCAATTTTTTTTTTAATTATTGGGGTGAGATAGAACACAAAAATTTCGATGAATCTTGAATGGTTTATCAAAACTGGAATTTCATTCATCACTTGTTTGTTCTGTAGTTGTGTCATCTGCATATTCTCTTGTTTTAGTGTTTAAAACATATATTTAATTTTTAAAAAAAGTTTAAAATAAGTAAATCGTTCTACCAATGTTGATTTGGCGTTGTAAACATAGTCACCTTGAGAAGGCTACTATGTTAAACAATTATGTTAAGTAGCCAAGTAATATGTATATGTATATGTCATTTTAATTCAAAGACATGCATTTGGAGTGTTTCAACGCATCCTATAATGTTCAAAGCAAACTCAGTTCTTTTGCCTAGTATCCATCTAATAGGTTTCATGTTTCCAATAGAAGTAGCTCTACTTTATTTTTACAATACGTTTTGCTTTTCATAACTTTAACCCATCTCTGTCTATACAAAATGTCATTTTCTTTATTTCGTATTTTCATGGTCATTTCTTTAAACAACATATTATGATATCAATACTTTAGAATTTTAGAGTTAAAATAACTTAAATATCTATACATTAATAAGTTAAGTGAATAAACTTTATCATAAAGAAACTAACAAACCAACATTGTTAATATTATGATTTAGGATCTTATTCAAAATAATAACATTAACAAATCAATAACGTAAATGTTATTATTTAGAATCTTATTCTAATAATTTCAAGTGATGTCTATGTGTACTTAAGTAATAGAATTAGAATTTGGCATGAAATGTGGTTTCTGATACTAACTTATTGATATCATATATAAATATCACAATAAAACGAAAATTTTACTTAATTCGTCTCTATAAAATTAATTTTTAAGAGAAAAAGTGTAACACTAGATAAACTCTTTAGAGACTTTGTGTTTTTCCAATAATAAATCATATTCAAAAGGTGTTTATAAGTATTGACAAGATGTATAATATATTTTATAGTTTTTGTTGTTTTGTTTGTTTTTATGAGCTTGACTAAATACACTCAAATCTTTCAAAATAAGGTCCAAATAATCGGGCTCACTATCTATTGTATAATTGAATGTAACTTTCTTAATGTAATAAAAAATTAATAGTAGTAATGTAAAAAAAGTAGTAGTACTCTGCAAATTTTAATTAGTAGTGAAAACGTGTCCTTTAAAAATAAAAGGGGTGTCATAAAATAACATATATAAACTAAAAGATATTTTATTAATGATAAAAAAACATTCAATAATGTAAAATTAATTGAGATTTCATTACATTGGATGAAATTAGTTGGGATAGTCATGTAATGCATACATTTTATGGGTACATCTCATGTAACACTTAGTAGCAAGTTAGTTACCAAATGCATTTATCAATGCACTATTGTAATTGCATGATGGTGGTTTGCTACTTGTATCTTATGAGTCTTTAGGGTGTTCGAAGGATTGTGAGCTTAGCCTATAATACGGAATTTTAAAACCAAAAAAAAAATTAAGTTTTTCATGAAATATAAATTTCAACCTATTAATTATGGTAAAATTATTTTCATTTTTATATCTTGAATTATGTTTTCTTTTATATATAATTACTTGTTTAAGTCATATCAATATCTATCCATCATTTTGTTTACGATGCTCTTTTTCTATTACTTTTCTCACTATTTTGTAATTACATGAGAATTTAGGTGTCTACGTAGTACTTTTATGCATGCTTAATTTTGGTAAAATTTGAAACGTTTAGAATATTCAGGATGAAATTACTTGAAAAAATTTTAAAGTATCTACATTAAATTTTTTGTTTTTTAGTTTAGTTTTCAATATTTGTCAGCATTATTTTTTTGTAACTATTCTAAAATAGATGACTTCACTATTGCAATTTCTTTGCTATTATAAAGAGTGCCATAAGACATATATAAAAAAAATTATTTATTGGTTAGTAATACAGTTCATTATTTAACATGATCACAATATAATAGAAATAATTTAAAATATTTTTAATATGAGCCTTCAAAGATGAACATTAAAAAAATATGAAATAAAGGACAAACACTTTCACATCCTTGTTTCAAAACTATTAAAAAAATCATAATCAATATGATTACTATCAACTTCATTACTATATGTTCATAAAATTTATTGATATTTATTATTATCTTTATGAGGCAATTTTTTTTTTAATTATTGGGGTGAGATAGAACACAAAAATTTCGATGAATCTTGAATGGTTTATCAAAACTGGAATTTCATTCATCACTTGTTTGTTCTGTAGTTGTGTCATCTGCATATTCTCTTGTTTTAGTGTTTAAAACATATATTTAATTTTTAAAAAAAGTTTAAAATAAGTAAATCGTTCTACCAATGTTGATTTGGCGTTGTAAACATAGTCACCTTGAGAAGGCTACTATGTTAAACAATTATGTTAAGTAGCCAAGTAATATGTATATGTATATGTCATTTTAATTCAAAGACATGCATTTGGAGTGTTTCAACGCATCCTATAATGTTCAAAGCAAACTCAGTTCTTTTGCCTAGTATCCATCTAATAGGTTTCATGTTTCCAATAGAAGTAGCTCTACTTTATTTTTACAATACGTTTTGCTTTTCATAACTTTAACCCATCTCTGTCTATACAAAATGTCATTTTCTTTATTTCGTATTTTCATGGTCATTTCTTTAAACAACATATTATGATATCAATACTTTAGAATTTTAGAGTTAAAATAACTTAAATATTTATACATTAATAAGTTAAGTGAATAAACTTTATCATAAAGAAACTAACAAATCAACATTGTTAATATTATGATTTAGGATCTTATTCAAAATAATAACATTAACAAATCAATAACGTAAATGTTATTATTTAGAATCTTATTCTAATAATTTCAAGTGATGTCTATGTGTACTTAAGTAATAGAATTAGAATTTGGCATGAAATGTGGTTTCTGATACTAACTTATTGATATCATATATAAATATCATAATAAAACGAAAATTTTACTTAATTCGTCTCTATAAAATTAATTTTTAAGAGAAAAAGTGTAACACTAGATAAACTCTTTAGAGACTTTGTGTTTTTCCAATAATAAATCATATTCAAAAGGTGTTTATAAGTATTGACAAGATGTATAATATATTTTATAGTTTTTGTTGTTTTGTTTGTTTTTATGAGCTTGACTAAATACACTCAAATCTTTCAAAATAAGGTCCAAATAATCGGGCTCACTATCTATTGTATAATTGAATGTAACTTTCTTAATGTAATAAAAAATTAATAGTAGTAATGTAAAAAAAGTAGTAGTACTCTGCAAATTTTAATTAGTAGTGAAAACGTGTCCTTTAAAAATAAAAGGGGTGTCATAAAATAACATATATAAACTAAAAGATATTTTATTAATGATAAAAAAACATTCAATAATGTAAAATTAATTGAGATTTCATTACATTGGATGAAATTAGTTGGGATAGTCATGTAATGCATACATTTTATGGGTACATCTCATGTAACACTTAGTAGCAAGTTAGTTACCAAATGCATTTATCAATGCACTATTGTAATTGCATGATGGTGGTTTGCTACTTGTATCTTATGAGTCTTTAGGGTGTTCGAAGGATTGTGAGCTTAGCCTATAATACGGAATTTTAAAACCAAAAAAAAAATTAAGTTTTTCATGAAATATAAATTTCAACCTATTAATTATGGTAAAATTATTTTCATTTTTATATCTTGAATTATGTTTTCTTTTATATATAATACTTGTTTAAGTCATATCAATATCTATCCATCATTTTGTTTACGATGCTCTTTTTCTATTACTTTTCTCACTATTTTGTAATTACATGAGAATTTAGGTGTCTACGTAGTACTTTTATGCATGCTTAATTTTGGTAAAATTTGAAACGTTTAGAATATTCAGGATGAAATTACTTGAAAAAAATTTAAAGTATCTACATTAAATTTTTTGTTTTTTAGTTTAGTTTTTCAATATTTGTCAGCATTATTTTTTTGTAACTATTCTAAAATAGATGATTCACTATTGCAATTTCTTTGCTATTATAAAGAGTGCCATAAGACATATATAAAAAAAATTATTTATTGGTTAGTAATACAGTTCATTATTTAACATGATCACAATATAATAGAAATAATTTAAAATATTTTTAATATGAGCCTTCAAAGATGAACATTAAAAAAATATGAAATAAAGGACAAACACTTTCACATCCTTGTTTCAAAACTATTAAAAAAATCATAATCAATATGATTACTATCAACTTCATTACTATATGTTCATAAAATTTATTGATATTTATTATTATCTTTATGAGGCAATTTTTTTTTAATTATTGGGGTGAGATAGAACACAAAAATTTCGATGAATCTTGAATGGTTTATCAAAACTGGAATTTCATTCATCACTTGTTTGTTCTGTAGTTGTGTCATCTGCATATTCTCTTGTTTTAGTGTTTAAAACATATATTTAATTTTTAAAAAAAGTTTAAAATAAGTAAATCGTTCTACCAATGTTGATTTGGCGTTGTAAACATAGTCACCTTGAGAAGGCTACTATGTTAAACAATTATGTTAAGTAGCCAGGTAATATGTATATTTATATGTCATTTTAATTCAAAGACATGCATTTGGAGTGTTTCAACGCATCCTATAATGTTCAAAGCAAACTCAGTTCTTTTGCCTAGTATCCATCTAATAGGTTTCATGTTTCCAATAGAAGTAGCTCTACTTTATTTTTACAATACGTTTTGCTTTTCATAACTTTAACCCATCTCTGTCTATACAAAATGTCATTTTCTTTATTTCGTATTTTCATGGTCATTTCTTTAAACAACATATTATGATATCAATACTTTAGAATTTTAGAGTTAAAATAACTTAAATATTTATACATTAATAAGTTAAGTGAATAAACTTTATCATAAAGAAACTAACAAATCAACATTGTTAATATTATGATTTAGGATCTTATTCAAAATAATAACATTAACAAATCAATAACGTAAATGTTATTATTTAGAATCTTATTCTAATAATTTCAAGTGATGTCTATGTGTACTTAAGTAATAGAATTAGAATTTGGCATGAAATGTGGTTTCTGATACTAACTTATTGATATCATATATAAATATCATAATAAAACGAAAATTTTACTTAATTCGTCTCTATAAAATTAATTTTTAAGAGAAAAAGTGTAACACTAGATAAACTCTTTAGAGACTTTGTGTTTTTCCAATAATAAATCATATTCAAAAGGTGTTTATAAGTATTGACAAGATGTATAATACATTTTATAGTTTTTGTTGTTTTGTTTGTTTTTATGAGCTTGACTAAATACACTCAAATCTTTCAAAATAAGGTCCAAATAATCGGGCTCACTATCTATTGTATAATTGAATGTAACTTTCTTAATGTAATAAAAAATTAATAGTAGTAATGTAAAAAAAGTAGTAGTACTCTGCAAATTTTAATTAGTAGTGAAAACGTGTCCTTTAAAAATAAAAGGGGTGTCATAAAATAACATATATAAACTAAAAGATATTTTATTAATGATAAAAAAACATTCAATAATGTAAAATTAATTGAGATTTCATTACATTGGATGAAATTAGTTGGGATAGTCATGTAATGCATACATTTTATGGGTACATCTCATGTAACACTTAGTAGCAAGTTAGTTACCAAATGCATTTATCAATGCACTATTGTAATTGCATGATGGTGGTTTGCTACTTGTATCTTATGAGTCTTTAGGGTGTTCGAAGGATTGTGAGCTTAGCCTATAATACGGAATTTTAAAACCAAAAAAAAAAATAAGTTTTTCATGAAATATAAATTTCAACCTATTAATTATGGTAAAATTATTTTCATTTTTATATCTTGAATTATGTTTTCTTTTATATATAATTACTTGTTTAAGTCATATCAATATCTATCCATCATTTTGTTTACGATGCTCTTTTTCTATTACTTTTCTCACTATTTTGTAATTACATGAGAATTTAGGTGTCTACGTAGTACTTTTATGCATGCCTAATTTTGGTAAAATTTGAAACGTTTAGAGTATTCAGGATGAAATTACTTGAAAAAATTTTAAAGTATCTACATTAAATTTTTTGTTTTTTAGTTTAGGTTTTCAATATTTGTCAGCATTATTTTTTTGTAACTATTCTAAAATAGATGACTTCACTATTGCAATTTCTTTGCTATTATAAAGAGTGCCATAAGACATATATAATAAAAATTATTTATTGGTTAGTAATAGAGTTCATTATTTAACATGATCACAATATAATAGAAATAATTTAAAATATTTTTAATATGAGCCTTCAAAGATGAACATTAAAAAAATATGAAATAAAGGACAAACACTTTCACATCCTTGTTTCAAAACTATTAAAAAAATCATAATCAATATGATTACTATCAACTTCATTACTATATGTTCATAAAATTTATTGATATTTATTATTATCTTTATGAGGCAATTTTTTTTTAATTATTGGGGTGAGATAGAACACAAAAATTTCGATGAATCTTGAATGGTTTATCAAAACTGGAATTTCATTCATCACTTGTTTGTTCTGTAGTTGTGTCATCTGCATATTCTCTTGTTTTAGTGTTTAAAACATATATTTAATTTTTAAAAAAAGTTTAAAATAAGTAAATCGTTCTACCAATGTTTATTTGGCGTTGTAAACATAGTCACCTTGAGAAGGCTACTATGTTAAACAATTATGTTAAGTAGCCAAGTAATATGTATATGTATATGTCATTTTAATTCAAAGACATGCATTTGGAGTGTTTCAACGCATCCTATAATGTTCAAAGCAAACTCGGTTCTTTTGCCTAGTATCCATCTAATAGGTTTCATGTTTCCAATAGAAGTAGCTCTACTTTATTTTTACAATACGTTTTGCTTTTCATAACTTTAACCCATCTCTGTCTATACAAAATGTCATTTTCTTTATTTCGTATTTTCATGGTCATTTCTTTAAACAATATATTATGATATCAATACTTTAGAATTTTAGGGTTAAAATAACTTAAATATTTATACATTAATAAGTTAAGTGAATAAACTTTATCATCAAGAAACTAACAAATCAACATTGTTAATATTATGATTTAGGATCTTATTCAAAATAATAACATTAACAAATCAATAACGTAAATGTTATTATTTAGAATCTTATTCTAATAATTTCAAGTGATGTCTATGTGTCCTTAAGTAATAGAATTAGAATTTGGCATGAAATGTGGTTTCTGATACTAACTTATTGATATCATATATAAATATTATAATAAAACGAAAATTTTACTTAATTCGTCTCTATAAAATTAATTTTTAAGAGAAAAAGTGTAACACTAGATAAACTCTTTAGAGACTTTGTGTTTTTCCAATAATAAATCATATTCAAAAGGTGTTTATAAGTATTGACAAGATGTATAATATATTTTATAGTTTTTGTTGTTTTGTTTGTTTTTATGAGCTTGACTAAATACACTCAAATCTTTCAAAATAAGGTCCAAATAATCGGGCTCACTATCTATTGTATAATTGAATGTAACTTTCTTAATGTAATAAAAAATTAATAGTAGTAATGTAAAAAAAGTAGTAGTACTCTGCAAATTTTAATTAGTAGTGAAAACGTGTCCTTTAAAAATAAAAGGGGTGTCATAAAATAACATATATAAACTAAAAGATATTTTATTAATGATAAAAAAACATTCAATAATGTAAAATTAATTGAGATTTCATTACATTGGATGAAATTAGTTGGGATAGTCATGTAATGCATACATTTTATGGGTACATCTCATGTAACACTTAGTAGCAAGTTAGTTACCAAATGCATTTATCAATGCACTATTGTAATTGCATGATGGTGGTTTGCTACTTGTATCTTATGAGTCTTTAGGGTGTTCGAAGGATTGTGAGCTTAGCCTATAATACGGAATTTTAAAACCAAAAAAAAAATTAAGTTTTTCATGAAATATAAATTTCAACCTATTAATTATGGTAAAATTATTTTCATTTTTATATCTTGAATTATGTTTTCTTTTATATATAATTACTTGTTTAAGTCATATCAATATCAATCCATCATTTTGTTTACGATGCTCTTTTTCTATTACTTTTCTCACTATTTTGTAATTACATGAGAATTTAGGTGTCTACGTAGTACTTTTATGCATGCTAATTTTGGTAAAATTTGAAACGTTTAGAATATTCAGGATGAAATTACTTGAAAAGAATTTAAAGTATCTACATTAAATTTTATGTTTTTTAGTTTTGGTTTTCAATATTTGTCAGCATTATTTTTTTGTAACTATTCTAAAATAGATGACTTCACTATTGCAATTTCTTTGCTATTATAAAGAGTGCCATAAGACATATATAATAAAAATTATTTATTGGTTAGTAATAGAGTTCATTATTTAACATGATCACAATATAATAGAAATAATTTAAAATATTTTTAATATGAGCCTTCAAAGATGAACATTAAAAAAATATGAAATAAAGGACAAACACTTTCACATCCTTGTTTCAAAACTATTAAAAAAATCATAATCAATATGATTACTATCAACTTCATTACTATATGTTCATAAAATTTATTGATATTTATTATTATCTTTATGAGGCAATTTTTTTTTAATTATTGGGGTGAGATAGAACACAAAAATTTCGATGAATCTTGAATGGTTTATCAAAACTGGAATTTCATTCATCACTTGTTTGTTCTGTAGTTGTGTCATCTGCATATTCTCTTGTTTTAGTGTTTAAAACATATATTTAATTTTTAAAAAAAGTTTAAAATAAGTAAATCGTTCTACCAATGTTTATTTGGCGTTGTAAACATAGTCACCTTGAGAAGGCTACTATGTTAAACAATTATGTTAAGTAGCCAAGTAATATGTATATGTATATGTCATTTTAATTCAAAGACATGCATTTGGAGTGTTTCAACGCATCCTATAATGTTCAAAGCAAACTCGGTTCTTTTGCCTAGTATCCATCTAATAGGTTTCATGTTTCCAATAGAAGTAGCTCTACTTTATTTTTACAATACGTTTTGC
This sequence comes from Lathyrus oleraceus, assembly GCF_024323335.1. Classification (NCBI taxonomy): domain Eukaryota; kingdom Viridiplantae; phylum Streptophyta; class Magnoliopsida; order Fabales; family Fabaceae; genus Lathyrus; species Lathyrus oleraceus. Next base: position 43,942 of record NW_026112915.1, read on the forward strand.
TTTTCATAACTTTAACCCATCTCTGTCTATACAAAATGTCATTTTCTTTATTTCGTATTTTCATGGTCATTTCTTTAAACAACATATTATGATATCAATACTTTAGAATTTTAGAGTTAAAATAACTTAAATATCTATACATTAATAAGTTAAGTGAAAAAACTTTATCATCAAGAAACTAACAAATCAACATTGTTAATATTATGATTTAGGATCTTATTCAAAATAATAACATTAACAAATCAATAACGTAAATGTTATTATTTAGAATCTTATTCTAATAATTTCAAGTGATGTCTATGTGTACTTAAGTAATAGAATTAGAATTTGGCATGAAATGTGGTTTCTGATACTAACTTATTGATATCATATATAAATATCATAATAAAACGAAAATTTTACTTAATTCGTCTCTATAAAATTAATTTTTAAGAGAAAAAGTGTAACACTAGATAAACTCTTTAGAGACTTTGTGTTTTTCCAATAATAAATCATATTCAAAAGGTGTTTATAAGTATTGACAAGATGTATAATATATTTTATAGTTTTTGTTGTTTTGTTTGTTTTTATGAGCTTGACTAAATACACTCAAATCTTTCAAAATAAGGTCCAAATAATCGGGCTCACTATCTATTGTATAATTGAATGTAACTTTCTTAATGTAATAAAAAATTAATAGTAGTAATGTAAAAAAAGTAGTAGTACTCTGCAAATTTTAATTAGTAGTGAAAACGTGTCATTTAAAAATAAAAGGGGTGTCATAAAATAACATATATAAACTAAAAGATATTTTATTAATGATAAAAAAACATTCAATAATGTAAAATTAATTGAGATTTCATTACATTGGATGAAATTAGTTGGGATAGTCATGTAATGCATACATTTTATGGGTACATCTCATGTAACACATAGTAGCAAGTTAGTTACCAAATGCATTTATCAATGCACTATTGTAATTGCATGATGGTGGTTTGCTACTTGTATCTTATGAGTCTTTAGGGTGTTCGAAAGATTGTGAGCTTAGCCTATAATACGGAATTTTAAAACCAAAAAAAAAAATTAAGTTTTTCATGAAATATAAATTTCAACCTATTAATTATGGTAAAATTATTTTCATTTTTATATCTTGAATTATGTTTTCTTTTATATATAATTACTTGTTTAAGTCATATCAATATCTATCCATCATTTTGTTTACGATGCTCTTTTTCTATTACTTTTCTCACTATTTTGTAATTACATGAGAATTTAGGTGTCTACGTAGTACTTTTATGCATGCCTAATTTTGGTAAAATTTGAAACGTTTAGAATATTCAGGATGAAATTACTTGAAAAAAATTTAAAGTATCTACATTAAATTTTTTGTTTTTTAGTTTAGGTTTTCAATATTTGTCAGCATTATTTTTTTGTAACTATTCTAAAATAGATGACTTCACTATTGCAATTTCTTTGCTATTATAAAGAGTGCCATAAGACATATATAATAAAAATTATTTATTGGTTAGTAATAGAGTTCATTATTTAACATGATCACAATATAATAGAAATAATTTAAAATATTTTTAATATGAGCCTTCAAAGATGAACATTAAAAAAATATGAAATAAAGGACAAACACTTTCACATCCTTGTTTCAAAACTATTAAAAAAATCATAATCAATATGATTACTATCAACTTCATTACTATATGTTCATAAAATTTATTGATATTTATTATTATCTTTATGAGGCAATTTTTTTTTAATTATTGGGGTGAGATAGAACACAAAAATTTCGATGAATCTTGAATGGTTTATCAAAACTGGAATTTCATTCATCACTTGTTTGTTCTGTAGTTGTGTCATCTGCATATTCTCTTGTTTTAGTGTTTAAAACATATATTTAATTTTTAAAAAAAGTTTAAAATAAGTAAATCGTTCTACCAATGTTGATTTGGCGTTGTAAACATAGTCACCTTGAGAAGGCTACTATGTTAAACAATTATGTTAAGTAGCCAAGTAATATGTATATGTATATGTCATTTTAATTCAAAGACATGCATTTGGAGTGTTTCAACGCATCCTATAATGTTCAAAGCAAACTCAGTTCTTTTGCCTAGTATCCATCTAATAGGTTTCATGTTTCCAATAGAAGTAGCTCTACTTTATTTTTACAATACGTTTTGCTTTTCATAACTTTAACCCATCTCTGTCTATACAAAATGTCATTTTCTTTATTTCGTATTTTCATGGTCATTTCTTTAAACAACATATTATGATATCAATACTTTAGAATTTTAGAGTTAAAATAACTTAAATATTTATACATTAATAAGTTAAGTGAATAAACTTTATCATAAAGAAACTAACAAATCAACATTGTTAATATTATGATTTAGGATCTTATTCAAAATAATAACATTAACAAATCAATAACGTAAATGTTATTATTTAGAATCTTATTCTAATAATTTCAAGTGATGTCTATGTGTACTTAAGTAATAGAATTAGAATTTGGCATGAAATGTGGTTTCTGATACTAACTTATTGATATCATATATAAATATCATAATAAAACGAAAATTTTACTTAATTCGTCTCTATAAAATTAATTTTTAAGAGAAAAAGTGTAACACTAGATAAACTCTTTAGAGACTTTGTGTTTTTCCAATAATAAATCATATTCAAAAGGTGTTTATAAGTATTGACAAGATGTATAATATTTTATAGTTTTTGTTGTTTTGTTTGTTTTTATGAGCTTGACTAAATACACTCAAATCTTTCAAAATAAGGTCCAAATAATCGGGCTCACTATCTATTGTATAATTGAATGTAACTTTCTTAATGTAATAAAAATTAATAGTAGTAATGTAAAAAAAGTAGTAGTACTCTGCAAATTTTAATTAGTAGTGAAAACGTGTCCTTTAAAAATAAAAGGGGTGTCATAAAATAACATATATAAACTAAAAGATATTTTATTAATGATAAAAAAACATTCAATAATGTAAAATTAATTGAGATTTCATTACATTGGATGAAATTAGTTGGGATAGTCATGTAATGCATACATTTTATGGGTACATCTCATGTAACACTTAGTAGCAAGTTAGTTACCAAATGCATTTATCAATGCACTATTGTAATTGCATGATGGTGGTTTGCTACTTGTATCTTATGAGTCTTTAGGGTGTTCGAAGGATTGTGAGCTTAGCCTATAATACGGAATTTTAAAACCAAAAAAAAAATTAAGTTTTTCATGAAATATAAATTTCAACCTATTAATTATGGTAAAATTATTTTCATTTTTATATCTTGAATTATGTTTTCTTTTATATATAATTACTTGTTTAAGTCATATCAATATCTATCCATCATTTTGTTTACGATGCTCTTTTTCTATTACTTTTCTCACTATTTTGTAATTACATGAGAATTTAGGTGTCTACGTAGTACTTTTATGCATGCTTAATTTTGGTAAAATTTGAAACGTTTAGAATATTCAGGATGAAATTACTTGAAAAAATTTAAAGTATCTACATTAAATTTTTGTTTTTTAGTTTAGGTTTTCAATATTTGTCAGCATTATTTTTTTGTAACTATTCTAAAATAGATGAATTCACTATTGCAATTTCTTTGCTATTATAAAGAGTGCCATAAGACATATAAAAAAAATTATTTATTGGTTAGTAATAGAGTTCATTATTTAACATGATCACAATATAATAGAAATAATTTAAAATATTTTTAATATGAGCCTTCAAAGATGAACATTAAAAAAATATGAAATAAAGGACAAACACTTTCACATCCTTGTTTCAAAACTATTAAAAAAATCATAATCAATATGATTACTATCAACTTCATTACTATATGTTCATAAAATTTATTGATATTTATTATTATCTTTATGAGGCAATTTTTTTTTAATTATTGGGGTGAGATAGAACACAAAAATTTCGATGAATCTTGAATGGTTTATCAAAACTGGAATTTCATTCATCACTTGTTTGTTCTGTAGTTGTGTCATCTGCATATTCTCTTGTTTTAGTGTTTAAAACATATATTTAATTTTTAAAAAAAGTTTAAAATAAGTAAATCGTTCTACCAATGTTGATTTGGCGTTGTAAACATAGTCACCTTGAGAAGGCTACTATGTTAAACAATTATGTTAAGTAGCCAAGTAATATGTATATGTATATGTCATTTTAATTCAAAGACATGCATTTGGAGTGTTTCAACGCATCCTATAATGTTCAAAGCAAACTCAGTTCTTTTGCCTAGTATCCATCTAATAGGTTTCATGTTTCCAATAGAAGTAGCTCTACTTTATTTTTACAATACGTTTTGCTTTTCATAACTTTAACCCATCTCTGTCTATACAAAATGTCATTTTCTTTATTTCGTATTTTCATGGTCATTTCTTTAAACAACATATTATGATATCAATACTTTAGAATTTTAGAGTTAAAATAACTTAAATATCTATACATTAATAAGTTAAGTGAAAAAACTTTATCATCAAGAAACTAACAAATCAACATTGTTAATATTATGATTTAGGATCTTATTCAAAATAATAACATTAACAAATCAATAACGTAAATGTTATTATTTAGAATCTTATTCTAATAATTTCAAGTGATGTCTATGTGTACTTAAGTAATAGAATTAGAATTTGGCATGAAATGTGGTTTCTGATACTAACTTATTGATATCATATATAAATATCATAATAAAACGAAAATTTTACTTAATTCGTCTCTATAAAATTAATTTTTAAGAGAAAAAGTGTAACACTAGATAAACTCTTTAGAGACTTTGTGTTTTTCCAATAATAAATCATATTCAAAAGGTGTTTATAAGTATTGACAAGATGTATAATATATTTTATAGTTTTTGTTGTTTTGTTTGTTTTTATGAGCTTGACTAAATACACTCAAATCTTTCAAAATAAGGTCCAAATAATCGGGCTCACTATCTATTGTATAATTGAATGTAACTTTCTTAATGTAATAAAAATTAATAGTAGTAATGTAAAAAAAGTAGTAGTACTCTGCAAATTTTAATTAGTAGTGAAAACGTGTCCTTTAAAAATAAAAGGGGTGTAAAATAACATATATAAACTAAAAGATATTTTATTAATGATAAAAAAAACATTCAATAATGTAAAATTAATTGAGATTTCATTACATTGGATGAAATTAGTTGGGATAGTCATGCAATGCATACATTTTATGGGTACATCTCATGTAACACTTAGTAGCAAGTTAGTTATCAAATGCATTTATCAATGCACTATTGTAATTGCATGATGGTGGTTTGCTACTTGTATCTTATGAGTCTTTAGGGTGTTCGAAGGATTGTGAGCTTAGCCTATAATACGGAATTTTAAAACCAAAAAAAAAATTAAGTTTTTCATGAAATATAAATTTCAACCTATTAATTATGGTAAAATTATTTTCATTTTTATATCTTGAATTATGTTTTCTTTTATATATAATTACTTGTTTAAGTCATATCAATATCTATCCATCATTTTGTTTACGATGCTCTTTTTCTATTACTTTTCTCACTATTTTGTAATTACATGAGAATTTAGGTGTCTACGTAGTACTTTTATGCATGCTTAATTTTGGTAAATTTGAAACGTTTAGAATATTCAGGATGAAATTACTTGAAAAAATTTAAAGTATCTACATTAAATTTTTTGTTTTTTAGTTTAGTTTTCAATATTTGTCAGCATTATTTTTTTGTAACTATTCTAAAATAGATGACTTCACTATTGCAATTTCTTTGCTATTATAAAGAGTGCCATAAGACATATATAAAAAAATTATTTATTGGTTAGTAATACAGTTCATTATTTAACATGATCACAATATAATAGAAATAATTTAAAATATTTTTAATATGAGCCTTCAAAGATGAACATTAAAAAAATATGAAATAAAGGACAAACACTTTCACATCCTTGTTTCAAAACTATTAAAAAAATCATAATCAATATGATTACTATCAACTTCATTACTATATGTTCATAAAATTTATTGATATTTATTATTATCTTTATGAGGCAATTTTTTTTTTAATTATTGGGGTGAGATAGAACACAAAAATTTCGATGAATCTTGAATGGTTTATCAAAACTGGAATTTCATTCATCACTTGTTTGTTCTGTAGTTGTGTCATCTGCATATTCTCTTGTTTTAGTGTTTAAAACATATATTTAATTTTTAAAAAAAGTTTAAAATAAGTAAATCGTTCTACCAATGTTTATTTGGCGTTGTAAACATAGTCACCTTGAGAAGGCTACTATGTTAAACAATTATGTTAAGTAGCCAAGTAATATGTATATGTATATGTCATTTTAATTCAAAGACATGCATTTGGAGTGTTTCAACGCATCCTATAATGTTCAAAGCAAACTCAGTTCTTTTGCCTAGTATCCATCTAATAGGTTTCATGTTTCCAATAGAAGTAGCTCTACTTTATTTTTACAATACGTTTTGCTTTTCATAACTTTAACCCATCTCTGTCTATACAAAATGTCATTTTCTTTATTTCGTATTTTCATGGTCATTTCTTTAAACAATATTATGATATCAATACTTTAGAATTTTAGAGTTAAAATAACTTAAATATTTATACATTAATAAGTTAAGTGAATAAACTTTATCATCAAGAAACTAACAAATCAACATTGTTAATATTATGATTTAGGATCTTATTCAAAATAATAACATTAACAAATCAATAACGTAAATGTTATTATTTAGAATCTTATTCTAATAATTTCAAGTGATGTCTATGTGTACTTAAGTAATAGAATTAGAATTTGGCATGAAATGTGGTTTCTGATACTAACTTATTGATATCATATATAAATATTATAATAAAACGAAAATTTTACTTAATTCGTCTCTATAAAATTAATTTTTAAGAGAAAAAGTGTAACACTAGATAAACTCTTTAGAGACTTTGTGTTTTTCCAATAATAAATCATATTCAAAAGGTGTTTATAAGTATTGACAAGATGTATAATATATTTTATAGTTTTTGTTGTTTGTTTGTTTTTATGAGCTTGACTAAATACACTCAAATCTTTCAAAATAAGGTCCAAATAATCGGGCTCACTATCTATTGTATAATTGAATGTAACTTTCTTAATGTAATAAAAAATATATAGTAGTAATGTAAAAAAAGTAGTAGTACTCTGCAAATTTTATTAGTAGTGAAAACGTGTCCTTTAAAAATAAAAGGGGTTTCATAAATAACATATATAAACTAAAAGATATTTTATTAATGATAAAAAAACATTCAATAATGTAAAATTAATTGAGATTTCATTACATTGGATGAAATTAGTTGGGATAGTCATGTAATGCATACATTTTATGGGTACATCTCATGTAACACTTAGTAGCAAGTTAGTTACCAAATGCATTTATCAATGCACTATTGTAATGCATGATGGTGGTTTGCTACTTGTATCTTATGAGTCTTTAGGGTGTTCGAAGGATTGTGAGCTTAGCCTATAATACGGAATTTTAAAACAAAAAAAAAATTAAGTTTTTCATGAAATATAAATTTCAACCTATTAATTATGGTAAAATTATTTTCATTTTTAATTCTTGAATTATGTTTTCTTTTATATATAATAACTTGTTTAAGTCATATCAATATCTATCCATCATTTTGTTTACGATGCTCTTTTTCTATTACTTTTCTCACTATTTTGTAATTACATGAGAATTTAGGTGTCTACGTAGTACTTTTATGCATGATTAATTTTGGTAAAAATTGAAACGTTTAGAATATTCAGGATGAAATTACTTGAAAAAATTTAAAGTATCTACATTAAATTTTTTGTTTTTAGTTTAGTTTTTCAATATTTGTCAGCATTATTTTTTTGTAACTATTCTAAAATAGATGATTCACTATTGCAATTTCTTTATTATAAAGAGTGCCATAAGACATATTTAAAAAAAATTATTTATTGGTTAGTAATAGAGTTCATTATTTAACATGATCACAATATAATAGAAATAATTTAAAATATTTTTAATATGAGCCTTCAAAGATGAACATTAAAAAAAATATGAAATAAAGGACAAACACTTTCACATCCTTGTTTCAAAACTATTAAAAAAATCATAATCAATATGATTACTATCAACTTCATTACTATATGTTCATAAAATTTATTGATATTTATTATTATCTTATGAGGCAATTTTTTTTTAATTATTGGGTGAGATAGAACACAAAAATTTCGATGAATCTTGAATGGTTTATCAAAACTGGAATTTCATTCATCACTTGTTTGTTCTGTAGTTGTGTCATCTGCATATTCTCTTGTTTTAGTGTTTAAAACATATATTTAATTTTAAAAAAAGTTTAAAATAAGTAAATCGTTCTACCAATGTTGATTTGGCGTTGTAAACATAGTCACCTTGAGAAGGCTACTATGTTAAACAATTATGTTAAGTAGCCAGTAATATGTATATGTATATGTCATTTTAATTCAAAGACATGCATTTGGAGTGTTTCAACGCATCCTATAATGTTCAAAGCAAACTCAGTTCTTTTGCCTAGTATCCATCTAATAGGTTTCATGTTTCCAATAGAAGTAGCTCTACTTTATTTTTACAATACGTTTTGCTTTTCATAACTTTAACCCATCTCTGTCTATACAAAATGTCATTTTCTTTATTTCGTATTTTCATGGTCATTTCTTAAACAACATATTATGATATCAATACTTTAGAATTTTAGAGTTAAAATAACTTAAATATCTATACATTAATAAGTTAAGTGAATAAACTTTATCATAAAGAAACTAACAAATCAACATTGTTAATATTATGATTTAGGATCTTATTCAAAATAATAACATTAACAAATCATAACGTAAATGTTATTATTTAGAATCTTATTCTAATAATTTCAAGTGATGTCTATGTGTACTTAAGTAATAGAATTAGAATTTGGCATGAAATGTGGTTTCTGATACTAACTTATTGATATCATATATAATATCATAATAAAACGAAAATTTTACTTAATTCGTCTCTATAAAATTAATTTTAAGAGAAAAAGTGTAACACTAAGATAACTCTTTAGAGACTTTGTGTTTTCCAATAATAATCATATTCAAAAGGTGTTTATAAGTATTGACAAGATGTATAATATTTTTATAGTTTTTGTTTTTTGTTTGTTTTTATGAGCTTGACTAAATACACTCAAATCTTTCAAATAAGGTCCAAATAATCGGGCTCACTATCTATTGTATAATTGAATGTAACTTTCTTAATGTAATAAAAAATTATTAGTAGTAATGTAAAAAAAGTAGTAGTACTCTGCAAATTTTAATTAGTAGTGAAACGTGTCCTTTAAAAATAAAAGGGGTGTTTAAAATAACATATAAACTAAAAGATATTTTATTAATGATAAAAAAACATTCAATAATGTAAAATTAATTGAGATTTCATTACATTGAATGAAATTAGTTGGGATAGTCATGTAATGCATACATTTTATGGGTACATCTCATGTAACACTTAGTAGCAAGTTAGTTACCAAATGCATTTATCAATGCACTATGGTAATTGCATGATGTTGGTTGCTACTTGTATCTTATGAGTCTTTAGGGTGTTCGAAGGTTGTGAGCTTAGCCTATAATACGGAATTTTAAAACCAAAAATAAAAAATTAAGTTTTTCATGAAATATAATTTCAACCTATTAATTATGGTAAAAAAATTTTCATTTTTAATTCTTGAATTATGTTTTCTTTTATATAATAACTTGTTTAAGTCATATCAATATCTATCCATCATTTATT